>NC_071105.1:832500-847500 GCF_024256425.1 Clarias gariepinus
CCGAGCAGCCCCGAGCGCACGAAGGGAATTTCCCCGATAGGAGCTCCACTCGCGTTCACCGGGATCACCTGCAGATTTCCAGGGAATTTGATAAATAAAATCCCATGATATGTGTGTGTGTGTGTGTGTGTGTGTGTGTGGCTCTAACCAGACCTCGAAAGTGTTCTTGGTGACCCCCAGCAGGCCGTAGTACAGGGTTCCCCCTGCACGAGAGTTGACAACGATCTCTCCGATCTCATCCGTCTTACAGAGCATCGGCGGCCCGTCCGGCTTCACGATGCACATCAAAGCTGAAACACAGCACCATGCAAAAGTTTGTGCTCCCACCAAATCGTCTCAAACACAGGGATAAAAAACTCCAACTGCGTGAACCTTCAGAGAACACTGAGAAGCTACTCACCTCCAGGCATCACATGACCCACATCCTGCACCGTCAGGGCGGAGTTCTTGTCCTCTGTGTTGACCCTGATGACCCCGTGACTCAGACCCGTCATGGAGAGCACGGCCCGGGCGGGGAGCGGAGCTCCGGAAACCCCAGGTCTGCATACACAGAGGAGTTTATATCAGAACGCTCAGAACGCCTTCCCCTGAGGCTGGGACAGGATGCTCAGGACGCTCTTCAACAAATAATGCTCAATTATTGATAATTCATCTAATCCTACGGGAAAATGGTGCTGATTTTATTAGTTACTTGCTGGTAAGAATTTAGCAGTTGAAAATGATTAATGATAATGTTTGAATGTTCAAATATCAGTTAAAAAATTGGCTCCAGAATCTTTTGATCATCTTTTAAAAGTATAAAACAGGAAGTGACACGACAGCCATCTTGGTTAGAGTAGCGTGCAGAGGTGTTTAGGAGAAGAGGGAGGGCGTGGCTTCTCAGGACACACCTGCGGATGGCTACGGTCATGGCCTCGGGGGACGTAGCACACGGACAAATGACCTCCGGCTTCAACCCGTGAGTCTGGAACACGTTCAGGAACGCGTCACATGACGACACAGACCCTGGGGGGGATAGTGACAGTAAATTACTGATATAAACTGGACTTTTCTCTCTCTGTGTGTGTGTGTGTGTGTGTGTGTCTCACATGGATTAGCTCCGTCAGCGACGATCAGCATACGCAGTGAGGACAGGCTGATGTCTCTCTGCTCCTTGTGCGCCATCATGGCCCAGTGGAGGTCACGACACTTCACCAAGGCAACACGCGCTGCGCACACACACACACACACATTTTGTGTCTCAAACTGAAGCTCTCAAGAGTGTAATGAGTAAATGTGTGTGTGTGTGTGTGTGTGTGTGTGTCTATACCTTTGTGTATGTGGACACGCTGGACCCAGGACAGAGGACACGCCTTCATTACTGCATACGGTACACTGATGGTATGAATGCGGTTCATCACACTCTGTCTCACACACACACATACACACGCTCCATGTAGTGAGTGTACAGAGTGTCCACAGCGTAGCTCCTCAGCCTCACTCTGTGATACTCCAACACTCATTAACACTCCGTCATACACACATACATTTAATTAGCTTGAGAATGTTGAGCACTTAAACCCACTCACCGTGAGGACGCCGTGCCAAAGACCCATGTCCTTCTTAAAGTCCAAGACGTTCACCAGTGTCTCACCTGAGAGCACACACACACACACACACACACACACACACACAGTGCTGCTAGTAGGGTCGCCACTCAGAAAAACCCCTGACACTAACGCGTGAGAGCCGGACAGCCGGTGTTGCCAGATTGAGTGAGTCTCCGCCCACGTGGGAACCCTTTACTGTATTGTGTACTGCCTTGTGCGAGGAATAAACAATTCGGCTAACTGTGATTAAAGATGAATTACATGTTGTACAGAAGTTGATATGTTAATGCAACCACAGGGGGGCGCAATCCAGTGTCTTCTTGTGCCAGTCCCAAGTCTGGATAAATGCAGAGGGTTGTGTCAGGAAGGGCATCCGACGTAAAACTTTTGCCAAATCAATAATGCGAATCACAAATATAATTCCCATACCGGATCGGTCGTGGCCCGGGTTAACAACGACCGCCACTGGTGCTGTTGACCTACAGGGTGCTGGTGGAAATTAGGCTACTGTTGGTCGAAGAAGGAGAGGAGGAAGGCGTGTTCGAAAGCAGAGAGAGAAGAGGAAAGGCAAGAGTTTAGGAGTGATAGTAGGGACTTTGAATGTTGGGACTATGACAGGGAAGAGAGTTAGTTGATATGATGCAGAGAAGAAAGGTGGATGTACTGTGTGTCCAGGAGACCAGGTGGAAAGGTAGCAAGGCTAGAAGCTTAGGATCAGGGTTCAAATTGTTTTACCATGGTGTGGATAGGAAAAGAAATGGAGTAGGAGTTATTCTAAAAGAGGAGTTTGTAAGGAATGTTCTAGAGGTGAAGAGAGTATCAGATAGGGTGATGAGTCTGAAGCTGGAAATTGAAGGGGTGATGTTCAATGTTGTTAGTGGTTATGCCCCACAGGTAGGATGTGAGTTAAAAGAGAAGGAGAAATTCTGGAGTGAGTTAGATGAAGTGATGCAGAGCATCCCCAGAGGTGAGAGAGTGGTGATTGGTGCAGACTCCAATGGACATGTTGGGGAAGGGAACAGAGGTGATGAAAATGTGATGGGCAGGTTTGGTCTTCAGAACAGGAATGTAGAAGGACAGATGGTGGTGGACTTTGCAACGAGGATGGAAATGGCAGTGGTAAATACTTTCTTCCAGAAGAGGCAGGAACATAGGGTGACATATAAGAGTGGAGGCAGAAGCACTCAGGTCGACTACATCTTGTGTCGACGTTGTAACCTGAAAGAGATCAGTGACTGAAAAGTGTTGGCAGAGTGTAGCCAGACAACACAGAATGGTGGTGTGTAAAATAACCCTGGTGGTGAGGAAGGCAAAGAGGACAAAGGCAGAGCAGAGGACAAAGTAATGGAAGCTGAGAAAGGAAGAATGTTGTGTAGTCTTTAGGGAGGAGTTGAGACAGGCTATGGGTGGTCAGGAGGTGCTTTCAGTTGACTGGACAACTACAGCCAATGTGATCAGGGAGACAGGTAGGAGGGTACTTGGTGTATCATCAGGTAAGGGGAAAGTGGACAAGGAGACTTGGTGGTGGAATGAGGACGTCCAGGAGTGTATACAGGGAAAGAGGCTAGCTAAGAAGAAGTGGGACACTGAGAGGACTGAAGAGAGTAGACAGGAGTACAGGGAGATGCAGAGTAAGGTGAAGGTAGAGGTGGCAAAGGCCAAACAAAGAGCATATGAGGACTTGTATGCTAGGCTAGACAGTAAGGAGGGAGAGGTGGATCTGTACAGGTTGGCAAGGCAGAGAGATAGAGATGGGAAGGATGTGCAGCAGGTTAGAGTGATTAAAGATAGAGATGGAAATGTACTGACAGATGCCAGGAGGGTGATGGGAAGATGGAAGGAGTACTTTAAGGAGTTAATGAATGAGGAAAACGAAAGAGAACAAAGAGTAGAAGAGGTGACTGTTGTGGAACAGGAAGTAGCAAATATTGGTAGAAGTGAGGTGAGAAGGGCGTTGAAGAGGATGAAGAGTGGAAAGGCTGTTGGTCCTGATGACATACCTGTGGAGGTATGGAAGTGCTTAGGAGAGGTGGCAGTAGAGTTTCTGACAAGTTTGTTTAACAAGATCTTGGAGAGTGAGAGGATTCCAGAGGAATGGAGGAGAAGTGTATTGGTGCCAATTTTTAAGAACAAGGGAGATGTGCAAAGCTGTGGTACCTATAGAGGTATAAAGCTAATGAGCCAGACAATGAAGCTGTGGGAAAGAGTAGTGGAAGCTAGGTTAAGGGCAGAGGTGAGCATTTGTGAGCAGCAATATGGTTTTATGCCTAGAAAGAGTACATCAGATGCAGTATTTGCTTTGAGGATGCTGGTGGAGAAGTACAGAGAAGGTAACAGGGAGTTGCATTGTGTCCTTGTAGATTTAGAGAAAGCGTATAACAGGGTGCCAAGAGAGGAGCTGTAGTATATTGTATGAGAAGGTCTGGAGTGGCAGAGAAGTATGTTAGAGTGGTGCAGGACATGTATGAGAGCTGTAAGACAGTGGTGAGATGTGCTGTAGGTGTGACAGAAGAGTTCAAGGTGGAGGTGGGTCTGCATCAAGGATCGGCTCTAAGCCCCTTTTTGTTTGCTCTGGTGATGGACAGGATGACATATGAGGTAAGACAGGAGTCTCCATGGACTATGATATTTGCTGATGACATTGTGCTTTTTAGCGAGAGCAGGGAACAGGTGGACAAAAATTTGGAGAGGTGGAGGTATGCTCTGGAAAGCAGAGGAATGAAGGTTAGCCGCAGCAAGACTACATGTGTGTAAATGAGAGGGACCCAGGAGGAACGGTGAGACTACAGGGAGCAGAGGTAAAGAAGGTGCAGGATTTTAAGTACTTAGGGTCAACGGTCCAGAGCAACGGAGAGTGTTCAAAGGAGGTGAAGAGGCGGGTACAGGCAGGTTGGATTGGGTGGAGAAAAGTGTCAGGTGTGTTGTGTGATAGAGTATCAGCAAGAATGAAAGGAAAGGTGTACAGGACAGTGGTGAGACCAGCGATGCTCTACGGCTTAGAGACAGTGGCGCTGAAGAAAAGACAGGAGGCAGAGTTGGAGGTAGCAGAGCTGAAGATGTTGAGGTTCTCTTTGGGAGTGACAAGGATGGATAGGATCAAGAATGAGTTTATCAGAGGGACAACCCACGTTAGATGTTTTGGAGATAAAGTCAGAGAGGCCAGATTGAGGTGGTTTGGGCATGTTCAGAGGAGAGATGGTAAATATATCGATAGAAGGATGCTGAGGTTGGAACTGCCAGGCAGGAGGTCTAGAGGAAGACCAAAGAGGAGATTTATGGATGCAGTGAGAGAGGACATGAAGTTAGTTGGTGTGAGAGAAGAGGATGCAGAGGATAGGGTTAGATGGAGGCAGAATTCACTGTGGCGACCCCTGAAAGGGAACAGCCCAAAGACAAAGAAGAAGAAGACAGAAGTTAATATGTTGTGCAGAAACTAACGATAATTATAATTATAAAGGCACAACATGAGTGACAGCAGTAATTTGATGCACTTGCTGCAGGGGACGCATGTTGCCCCCTTTATTGCCCTTGGCAACCAGTTCTGGACTTCCTGTGTAATAGCTATGCATCATAGATAAACCAGTTGAATGTTTAGAGTTAAACTGAGACAGCTGTTCCTGTGAAGGTCCAGTGCCTGATCCTTGAGAATGACGTCCCCGATTGTGGAAGAGACACATCTGTTTGTGTGAACTGTATACACACTCATTCGCCAACACCACTTCCAGCTGGGTGTTATCGCCACGTCCCCCGTGCAGTCCTGACCTCACTCCAGGACATTTCGACATGTTTGGGCTGTTAAAGGAGTTCCTGGGAGGCCGGCGTCTCAGACATGAATAAAGCAGGCAGTCGATCGTGTACACTTTCTAGTGCATTAGTGTAGCAGGGGATTAAACCGAAAAAATAAAGGCAATGTTTACTCTCAGCACTGTATTCTGACATTCTCTACTTAAATACCAGAATAATATAAATATCAGCCCCTTGTATAAAATAAAGATGTAGAAAATCAGCTGCAAAAGCAAACAGGACATTATGTGCACAGATGGTTAAACCGCCGGGCAGACAGGAGGCAGCATTAGCTGCTAGTGAAGCAGTTTAGACCGTACGCAGTGAGCGCGTGCCTCAGCGACTCACCCTCGCAGTAGTTACAGGCCTGTGAGAGCGCCTGGCAGTGTGTTAGCATGGCTATCTTCGACACGGCCACGCCCACCACTGTGCCCTCCTTACTTGCCTTATACTGAAGGAGAAACAAATAAAGATAGCAAAGATTAAATCAGATCAAATTAGCTTACTGATATTTATAAATCACTTCAAATCACTAAAATCCTCTCAGCTAGCTATCTTAGCTAGCTAGCTATAGTTAGCAATACAGAATAGAAACACTTAAGCATATTAATTTACAAAGCCTCTTGAGATTAAGCTCAGTGTAGCGTATCCATCACTAGCACTAAAAATGACTAAACTGCTGCGATTGTGGCATGAAAATGATATAAAGACTGCGCAAATAAGCTAGCTAACTATAGCGGTAAAGACAGTATTAGTTATGAATATCGCATCCTTGCAAAAAAATTGCCTCAAATAGCATTAAGCAGTAAAGATTCTAAAAACTGAAAAAAATACTTTTCTCGTCTGGTTAGCTAATGTTAGCTACATTAACATTTAGGCATTTAGCAGACGCTCTTATCCAGAGCGACTTACATTTTTATCTCATTACACATCTGAGCAGTTGAGAGTTAAGGGCCGCGCTCAAGGGCCCAACAGTGGCAACTTGGTGGTTGTGGGGTTTGAACCTGAGACCTTCCGAACCGTAGTCCAATGCTAGCAATACGGCTAATATGTTAATGTATAGGACTTTTACATCCTGAAAGCGCTGCTACTCAGAATGCTCTCGTTTCCATGTGTAGAATAAAAGCCATGAACCTGATTGTGTTAGCACACAGATGCTAAGCTGTACCTCTATATACGCGGTGTCGGTATTAGCGGTGGGGATGTGCGGCTGCCAGTCTTTAGAAGGTTTGGTGAGATATTTGGAGTCAGTAATCACCCATTTCAGTCTTGGCCAACCTGAAAGGGAAAACATAATTACAAATTTCAAAAATTAGTTTATTCTTTTAAAACAAAAGAGAAGAAAAGTCTTAAAAACATGCAGTCTTAAACCAAACAATAAAGGATGCTTAAATAATGTTAGCTTATAATTTTTGCCACAGAAAAATCCACATATATGAAGTGGAACACATTTATAATTTATCACATTTCGTAAACCCTCCCATCATTTGCACAGCTGTACGTTCAGGTCTGGGGAGTTTCTAAAAAACTTTTTTTTCCCTTAACAAGTTAAATTCAATACTGAAACTGTGTGGTTGTAAAGTGTATAAACAAATGAACCCCGGAGCACTGGCACTGCACACACTCCTGAAACGCACAGCACTCTGATGGAAGGTCTGACCTTTGAACTGCAGGATTTCTCCAGCGGGGGTTTTCGGGAGACCTTTCAGACAGATCTCACTGGTCAGCGCGAGACTCACACCACAACTCCCTAAAAGGAAGCCCACCTGACTGCTGCCCGCATCCTGTAAGCACACACACACACACACACACACACACACACACACACACACACCTGACATATGTATAATAGAATTTTGTAAGGCATCACTAAAATCCTTGTGATAACTATAGGGTGCATTGTAATAAAAATGTGTTGTAGGGTGGGCTGGCTGTAGGGTGGGCTGGCTGTAGGGTGGGCTGGCTGTGGGGTGGGCTGGCTGTGGGGTGGGCTGGCTGTGGGGTGGGCTGGCTGTAGGGTGGGCTGGCTGTAGGGTGGGTTGGCTGTAGGGTGGGCTGGCTGTGGGGTGGGCTGGCTGTGGGGTGGGCTGACTGTAGGGTGGGCTGGCTGTAGGGTGGGCTGGCTGTAGGGTGGGTTGGCTGTAGGGTGGGCTGGCTGTAGGGTGGGGCGTAATGTAGGCTATATGGAGGGCAGCAGTATAGACTGATGGGTGAGCTGTGAAGTGCCCTGTGAGGTGGACATGGACTGCAATGTAGACTGTAGGGTGAGCTATAATAAGACTATATTGTGGGGTGAAGGTTGGGCTGTAATAAGACTACAGGCTGTAGATGGACTGCAATTTAGACTGCACATGTAAGAGACAGTGTTGGGTTAGAAGGTGAACTTCAGAGTGAACTTTTGGTTGTGCTGTTGGGTAGACTGTTGGAGGGGCTAATATGTGATGGTAGAGGAAAATACAGTACAAACTGCTGAGTCGACTAAAGGGTGGATTGTTGAGTGGGATTTAGGGTGAACTGTAAGATTGACAGCAGGGTGGGTAGTAAGGGCATGTAAATAAAACTTAAGCTACCTTGCGGGACAGCGGCACCTCTATTGGCACAGGAATGACCTCTGCAAGCAAGCAGCCATAAAATGCCACCCAGAACATGCCAGGGTCACTGTTTGGGTACACTAATGCCACCTGGGGAGTAACAGCAGGTCACCATAAGCAGCTTAACATAACACAGTTCCAGGGATTAACGTTTTAAAGAATAAATTCAAAACTATTTTATATTTTCATTATAACACAGTACATGATATTAAGTCGTAACATAACTTTCACCACCCACTCCAGTGACAAAAATATTTTTTGGCAAATATTTGCATTAATATTTTGCATTAAAACAATAACAGCCTAATGATGAAAGAAAACGTTTCTCCATTGGTTTCTAGTTGTTTCAGAGATTTCTAATGAGATTTTCTTTAAATGATGTTTTAAATCACACAGTGCTTTTGCTCACCCGGTCCCCAGGCTTGATCACCTGCTCGTTCTTGGTTCCCAGTTTGTTCAGAAGCGTGTAGGCTAGTTTAACACTACGGCTCCACAGTTTCCCTTTGAAAACAACAAATACTGACTTATTACTGTGTGACCAAGCATCTTACCCTGGGTGGGAAAGTCTGTAACCTGAATCAGCCAAATATCAGATTAAAAAGAATTACATTTAATTAATGGATTAAAGAATTTCACAAAGCAGTTCTAAAGAACAAGCTGCAGGAACATGAGATGAAACTTCACCAAACATTACACACCGTCCTGATATAAAAAAAAACATCACAGCTTTAATTCTACCATTTTCAGGTTTTCTCAAAATGCAATTTTTCCTTTTACCGTATGTGAGAGTGTAGAGAGGTTTGCCTGTAATGTCCAGGGTGGTGAGGGCGGGGCTTTTGCCTTGAGTGGCACCCCACCGTGCCAGCGCAGCCTGCAGGGCGGGAGGCCAGTTACTGACTACGCCCAGTGGCTCACCCTTCACTGGGATTATCTGACGGCCCTCTGGCCTCGGGGTGTTGGGGTCCTGCCGTGGGACTGTAGGAGAAGTGTCCAAGCAGAAAAACATGTTTGTATAAAACTAGACCAAGCATTTATACGTTGTATATTTACGTGTGTGTGTGTGTGTGGTGAGAGAGAGAGAGAGAGAGAGAGAGAGAGAGAGAGAGAGAAAGAGAGAGACTCTGTTTTCTGTCTCGCTGTAAGGAAATTAGAACACAGCCTGAGAACACTGGAGTGCTGTGTACTTAAAGGCTCACCTTCTACAATCTCCTCTTGGTCATCCAGGAAGAACTCGCTCAGTGGAGGTCGTTTGGGTCGCTTCAACGTGTTGAGAAGCTGCTGGATCTTAGTGGAGACGCGACTGGACACAGGAACACCTAGACCAGGACCAGGACCAGGCAGGTGAGGGGTGATACAGACAAGCACACGAACACAAATACTCAAAGACAATCCTGACTCAGCCAAGCAGGGCACGACCAGAGCACACACACTTCCTCACTGTTGCAGACCTGCTCCAGATGAGTCCATAACTTTGGAACGCCCCCGTTAAGGTGTCTAAAGACCGGGGACCTCATTTGTCTCACATACAACATTAAGATTTCACACATGAGTTTAAGTTTTGACCAGTTCTTTTCTGGTTTTATACTATTCAGTTTATTAGCGATAAGTGAGATGCTAAAACAGGCGAAATATATATATTTTATGGTGTCCCTCAAGGCTCTGCTATAGTCTCTCTATTATTCTTCATTTATATCTTCACACTGACTTTTTGCGTATTATTCACATCTTTACAATTGTCAGTGTTTAACAGAGACAGTTCTCAGACTGAGCCGGTCTCAGACTGTTAAAAGTGAATCGGACTGTATTTATACACAGAGATATTATTTACTCAGTTTCTCTTTGAAGTCTACAAATTGAAGTAGACTTGGAAGTCCAGGTTCTGTAGTGGGTTTTTGGACATTTGCTCATGTTTAGGACATTTTCATGTGCTAAGATGTCATTTTTTGCATAACAAAAACACACACTCTTTTAAACCATCTCATGTTAAAACGGGTTAGAGTGTGTGTGTATCACTGACAAATGAGGACCCTGGAGCAGGAAGATAGAGAGAGCGGAAGGAGCGATTCTACAGGAGTGCGTCAACACACACCTGCACATCAGTCTACACACACGCACACACACACGCACACACTGAAAGCAGGCTGAGGGTCAAGACCTAACTGCAGGGCGTGGTTACGGCTAAGCATTACCTTTCCCCACTCTTCTCACTAACAGAGAAAAGCAATGAAAAGCAGCATGACACACGTGGAAAAAGAGTGGAAAGGAAAAAGAAAGAAAAAAAACATTATTGATTAATAAATGAACGTCACTCTGTGTGTGTGTGTGTGTGTGTGTGTGTGTGTGTGTGTGTGTTTGTGTGTTATCAATTCACCAACTTTCATCAATGTCAGACATAAACCATTTGTAATGTGCATTATGAACAAACATAAGCTTCAGTGCATTATTTACCACATTCAATGGTTACCATGACAACAATAAAAGGTGTTGCATCATAATGTTTCCACTAATGTAACTGTGATAGCGTTCTTTAACCATTTTCCACTAAACCCTCCACCCCACTTCAGCATATTACCGACATCCTGTCATTATTTCCAACGACACACGAGCTGCACTGAGTTTCGTGTGGCCTCTGGTCCAGGTGTCAGGTGATCAGAGCTGGGAAATGTGGGTGGGGCTGAAAACAGCGCAGTCCACCGATTGGTCGAATGGTCATACGGAACTGGCCTAATTAATGTCTAACTGGCATCAGTAAACATTATTATTTCTATTTATGAAATTACTTTATTTTAAACACTACAGAGACTCAGACATGCAGACAGACACTGAAACAAATACGTAACTCTGAGACAGAGACTGAGACTCAAATGCTCAGACAAATATTCTCTCAGACAGAGACGCAGACAGAGAATCAGACACTCAGACAGAGACACTGAGACAGAGAATCAGACACTCAGACAGAGACACTGAGACAGAGAATCAGACACTCAGACAGAGACACTGAGACAGAGAATCAGACACTCAGACAGAGACACAGACACTGAGGCAGAGACACAGACACTGAGACACACACATACTGTACAGAGACACGGTGTCAGTACCGTCTGCCGTCTCCATCATGCTGGACCTGCTCTGTCCACGACTCATTCCTCTCACCACGGCGTTAGATGGCAGATCCACACGTGATCCCTGATTTCGTGTCTGAGTCGGAGACTCACCGTCAGCACCCAGACCACTGAGTCTTGCTGGATCTGTCACACACACACACACACACACACATAATGTTAACCTCATCTACATCTATTTTAATCACACTCTATTTCTAATCGCACTTGATTATTAAACATTGTTGATATAAAAACATTTGATCTTCAGAGGAGATGAGGAGACTATTAGCACGCTAACTCATCAGGCTAATCCCGTTACAGTCATCACCGGTGCAGTACTGTGTCAGGGGAGTCTGAGTATGCCCCACCCACTTCTCAGACAGGTGTGTGTGTGTGTGTGTGACTCACCGATGCAGGCGTGGGCGAAGGCCTCGGCGAGGGCGGACGGTTGCGAGTATGAGTGCGGCGGCTGCGTGTGTTGACTCTGCGGCTGAGGGGCCTGAGGAGGACGAGACTCTCCGTGAGACATGGTAGAGGACGCCGAAGAGGACGAGGTGGACGAACCCGGGATGGAGCTGTTCATCCAGGAGTCTGGAGACGGCTGCCGAGCGCCACTGAGCCCCGAACCGCTTTCATCATCCGAGGACGAGGACGAGTCTGTCACCAAGGGACAGGGGGACAGTGAGGAGAACCCACGGGTACATATACACTAAACCCTGTGTGTGTGTGTGTGTGTGTGTGTGTGTGTGTGTGTGTGTGTGTACCTGGTGGGCTGCAGTTGTCGATGGGTGACTGCACGTACGCTGAGCGCCGTTTGGTCGGCATCGGCAACGCCATTTTCTCCTCCTTGTGTTTGGCCAAAGCTGCCTGAACAGCTTCAGTGTGTATATCTGTCTCACACACACACACACACACACACACACACACAAAGAAGAGAGAGAGGCAGACAGAGAGACAGATACAGACAGGGAGAGAGAGACAGAAAGTGAGAACTGCAGATAAATAACACACGCCCCTTTTCCTGCAAGCTCCGCCTCCGAACACACCCTGTACAAATAAAAAGGAAATGTCCCAGAGTTCCACAAAGATTCTGTCTGATGACATTGTTTGTGTTTCTCTCTCACACACACACACACACCCACCCTGACGGTCACTGCGCTGTGTGTAAGTACCTGATCTGTACCGCTCGTCCCGTGTGCCGCCGCTCCTGTGCGATCTCCGCGCACGCCGATGTCGAGAGGAGGAGGAGCTCGACGAGGCGTTGCTAGGCACAGTAGCAGAGCTTGGACCAGGCTCCTCCCCATCATACTCTGGGGGCGGAGTCAAATCTGTTCACAGAAAGGATGAAACGTTTTAATGTTTCATTCTGCAGATTTAGTCGTTAAAAAGCGAATTCTATTTAAATTTCTGATTTTGTTCTGTTTCTGTGTAAATCTTATTTAGGGGCGGAGCTACTTATAGGCTCATCTTTAGCGTTAGCCTAAAGTGCCTAGCCATATGTTTAAAATAAAGATACGTCAGCGCCTGCATCCTGCATCGAACATTTCCCAGATTACATTTGGAGAAATCCGTCCTGAGGCTCGTTCAGCTCTCGCAGCTCGTCTCGTCTCAGTGTGGTTCAGGACCGAGTTACGCGAGAGTTTAGGACTTTACCTTCGCAGTCGCCCGCGGCTGTTTCTAAAGAGGATGAAGCTTTTAATACGGCATTAAAACCACAGAAAGATAAGAAACAGAAGGTGTATAAGGAGTGTGCAGGAAGAGAAAAGTCGTACTTTGTGCCTGAGCGGTGTACGGCACCAGTAACTTGGCCCTCTTCTTCTCATATCCTTTCTGTGTGATGTCACCTACAGAGAGAAAACACAAATCATTTAACACACAAACGCTCAAACTGTCTGGATTTAACCGAGCAGAACGTTAGGAGACGTCCACCGGAAAATGACTGCAGTGATTAATACGGATCAGTAACGAACACGGTATTAACCCGGTTTCAGAAGATTCAGATTGTTGTTCTGATCTAACGAAGAAAACAACTGACGAGATTGCTGAGACTACTAAAGTTTGGTTACAGACTGTATGATACATTATTAAACCCTGGAAGTACAGTGACATCATCAATGTGGACGGAAAACCATCCTGAACGAGCGTGTTGGACGATCACTTAAACTCCTAGTGACATCAAATCATTAAAAAAAGAGTAGTAGTAATACAGGAGTTAATAGTGAAACACACACACACACACACTTGTTGGTGAGACTCATCAGAATAAAGTCCTCAGTTTGTTAGGGATCATAAAGACTGGACTTTGGAGTGATGGAGAAAGGTCATGTGACCTGATGAGTCCAGACTGAGCCTATTCCAGAGTGATGGGCGTGTCAGGGTGAGAAGGGAAGGACATGAAGCGATGCTCCCATCATGCATAGTGTCCACTGTACAAGCCTCTGGAGACAGTGTTATGATCTGGGGTTGATCAGTTACTCAGGTCGAGACTCAGTAACGTTATGGGGCAATAAAATGAAGTCAGCTGACCACCTGAATGTACTGAACCACCAGAGGATCACATCTATGGAGGGTTTCATCCCCTGATGGGACGGAGTGTATTCCAGGATGACGATGCCACAATTCATCGGGTTAGGGTTAGAGCCTTTAATCCTGCCCTTAACCACACCCCTAACCACACCCAGCATTTAATCCTGCCCTTAACCACACCCCTAACCACACCCAGCCTTTAACCTAGCCCCTAACCCCACCCTTTATCCTTATTCCATTAACCCAGCCCATAACTCCACCCCTAGCCCAATATCCCCCACCTAGTTACCCAACATGCATCACCTAGTGTATAAGCCTGTCTAGCCACACCCCTAACCTGGCTTAACAAGCCTTTAACCCTGGCCTTAGCCCCGCCCCTTGTCCTGCAGTAGGAGTGTGTGTGAGGACAGAGAGACAGTGTGAGGTGAAATTCGAGAGCTGAGAGGAAATAAAGCTGCAGAAGCTCAGAGAGAAGAGAGGAGTGATTTAATCATCTCACCATCTCTCTCCTCAGACTCCTCACTCAACAACTCCTAACTTTTACTAATGTTTTATCTGTCTGTCCATTACACACACTCACACACAGTGTAACAGGTTCGACCCTGCGCACGGACAGCACCATGAAGCACAGACACGAGGCGAGGATAACTTATTTAGAATAAAGGGGGAGGGAAAGGGTTAAAGGAGGGAGGACGGAACGAAAGAAGTGAAAGGTGCCCGTGCAGGTCCGGGGCCAGGGCCTAGCTAGCATGCAGGCACATGGCTGGCGAAAGGTGGCGGTGGGCGGAGTGGCACAACAGAGCACGCGGAGGCAGCCCTCCTGCACGCTCCCTAAACGGTTCTTCCTCCGCTGTCGATGGCCGGCCTGGCCCCTCCCAGCTCTCTCTGGGCGCGGCCTCAGGCGGGAGTCCATCCTCACTGACGTCCATCGGCTGGGCGGCTTTCCCGGCTGGGATCGGGGGCATTAACGCAGTCCTCCTCGCGGCCTTTTCCTCTTCGGCGGCGGGGCTGGGAAGGTCTGTCTCCTGGAGATCAAAGGGCGGAATGCCAGACTCCTCTTTAAAGTCCCTGGGGTGCGTCACATCGCCCACTCGCTCGCCACTCTCTCCTACTCCACTGCACGTCTCCATAGTTACGTCCCGAACCCCGGACTAAACTCTGCAGCTTGCTTTTATAATGCGGAGCCCGAGCTCCTATTAACGTTAATTATCGCCAGTCGGCCTGAATAGGCAGCTTTGCATACTGGCAGAAGGGGGTGCCGCCTACCTAGGGAGCCTACGGAGTGAGCGAGGAGTAATAATAGATTTGGGCGCACGGCCTATCACAGACGCACACCGTGACGACACGCACACACACATACAGACACTCACACACAGACACACACAACACGTTCATACACACACACAA
>NC_071105.1:857500-1022500 GCF_024256425.1 Clarias gariepinus
AGTGAATTAGACACTGAATTCTGTCATAATCATTAAAATGAAACACTTAAACTATATCAATGTGTGTGTGATGATACGAGGTTTACTTTTTAAATTAAATTACTGAAATAAATCTACTAATTTCTAATTTATTGAGATGCACCTGTAAACACACACACACACACACACACACACACACACACACACATTATTGTAAAAACATAATAATCATCTCGGTCTCAGTATTTGTCAAAATACAACCTCGAATGAACAACATAACTTTTTTCACTGTGCCGTTATTTATACAGTAAAAGTTAAGATGAAAAGAACAGATCATGTGATCCTCCTTTAGCAGCAGATTGTGTGTGTGTGTGTGTGTGTGTGTGTGTGTGTGTGTGTATGCGCGCACCGGGGGAACATAATAACGAGTCTGTAAACTCATTCTGATCTCCTGACAGGTGACTAGCTCTCACCCAGGTAGGCCTTCTTCTGCATGGCGGTGACGGGACAGTCCTTATGGGCCAGGAGGAGCTCCTTCAGACGGGTCACCTCCCCTCTGAGCAGAGACACTTCATTCTGTCTCACACACACACGCTATTAAAGACACTACACACACAAATTATATTCTGACACAGTGTGTGTGTGTGTGTGTGTGTGTGTGTGTGTTACCGTGAGTGTGACATTAGCAGTAGAGAGTTCCTCTGCACGCTTCTCCAGGGCGTTGACCCACACTTTTCTTTTCTGCCTGCAGCGATATGCAGCCGCTCGGTTCCGCTCCAGAAAACGCCGCCTGCGCTCGTCAGGCTCGATGTCCGCCCCACGACGCCGACGCCCACCTCTCGGGGCCGCAGGGGACAGCTGGTGCAGTGAAAAAAAAAGAGAGAATTATAAATAAATCAATAAATGAATGAAGTGAGGCGTCAGTCACCAATCACACCACCGAGCGACAACTGAACGAGCTGCTCCAACACTCACTCACACACTGCTGTGGTGTCAGAGAAATAAAGTCCTCTCTGTTGTACAGGAAAACACGAGGACGGATGTTTCCATACACGTAGAAAGTCAATCTGACTGATTTGTAAACATTCCACAGGGTTTATGTTGGCAAGTCAGGTAGGACGTTTACTTTATACATGCGCAGTGTTGGGGAAGTTACACAAAAAAAACAATCTACTACAAACAACTCAATACTACTTTAAAACTGTAATTTGATTACATTACTGTTTATTAGATGTAAAAGGGTGATCACATTACTAATTATGTTACTTTCAAGTTACTAAACATCCGTCACTGTGTGCGTCTGTGATGGGCTGCGCCTCAACCTGTTGTCGCTCCTCGATCACTCCGTAGGCTCTCTAAGTTAAGTTAATAACTGTCACACACACACACAGTAATCAAATTAAACACATTTAAAATGTAATGCTTTATATTACTGCAATATCAGGAAAAGTAATTAGATTAGTTACACACAACTCTGTATATGACACAAGTTAATCTCTACAGTAAAGTTATTTTACTTATAATTCACTACATCACAGTTCCAGTGGGTCAGAAGGTCTCACACACACACACACACACACACACACACACACACACGCTCAGACTGTGCCTTTAAACAACACTGTAAAATTCCATCAAATGATGTCCTGGCTTCTAGAAGCTTCTGACAGCCTAATGGACATCATGTGAGTCAGTGGGATATGTCCCTGTGGACGTCTTTTAAAGCCAAGCTTCAAACACAGATGGCAAAATAAAAAAATTGAGTGAAGCCACAGAAACATTGTGGACGTCCACCAGCATCTTTGGAAACAGTTTCCAAATGCCTGAAGGTTCTACTTTCTTCTGTCCAAACAATACTAAAAGTAAACGAGTAAAAACACCACGGGACCACGCAGCCATCACACCGCCCATGAGGGAGACGCAGACTGAGACGAGTACTTTGGTATAAAAAGTACAAATCAATTCCAGAACATCAATGGAGCTGGTGAAGACACTGGAGATGAGAGACATAAAAGAATCTACATCCAGAGTAAAGCGAGACTGATGTCGATGTAACCTGGAAGGCTGTTCATCCACACAACACTGCCTCAACACTACCAGACTATGGGTCACAGATCCACATGGGGACAAATGGCTCACTCTTAGAGGAATGTCCACCAGTCTGGTGAAACAGAAAGTGAACCGTGTGGCTGTAATGACCACGAGGACAGTGGGTCCAAGCATACGTCCAAAGCTGAGGTAAAAGAGCTTAAGGACATGTACAGTATGTCAATGTCCCTCATTCCAGCAGAACTGTGGGCAAAACTGAAAAAGTGTGTGAGAGTCCTGACCCAGTTACACCAGTTCTACCAGGAGGACTGGGCCAAAATTCCAGCATCTTATTGTAAAAAGCCTGTTACAAGTTACAGACGATATTACCAAATACTAAGCGTCTGTAAACTTCTGACTCCATGGAGACGTGAGGAAGGAAAGAAAACGCTAAAATAAATCTCACTCTCTAGTTTTGTTCTGACATTTTACATTCTTACATAAAGCGGAGATTCAAACTAAAATAAGACGGAATGTTTAAAGGGGTTTGGATCAGATGACTGTTAACATATGGACAGGTGCGTATGGGGACAGGTGCGTATGGGGACAGGTGGGCAGGTGCGTATGGGGACAGGTGCGTATGGGGACAGGTGCGTATGGGGACAGGTGCGTATGGGGACAGGTGGACAGGTGCGTATGGGGACAGGTGGACAGGTGCGTATGGGGACAGGTGGACAGGTGCGTATGGGGACAGGTGCGTATGGGGACAGGTGCGTATGGGGACAGGTGCGTATGGGGACAGGTGCGTATGGGGACAGGTGGACAGGTGCGTATGGGGACAGGTGGACAGGTGCGTATGGGGACAGGTGGACAGGTGCGTATGGGGACAGGTGGACAGGTGCGTATGGGGACAGGTGGACAGGTGCGTATGAAGACAGGTGCGTATGAAGACAGGTGCGTATGGGGACAGGTGCGTATGAAGACAGGTGCGTATGAAGACAGGTGGACAGGTGGGTATGGGGACAGGGGGACAAATGGGCAAGTGGGCATGGGGACAGATAGGCACGTGGGTATGGGGACAGATAGGCACGTGGGTATGGGGACAGATAGGCACGTGGGTATGGGGACAGGTGGACAGCTGTACCTGTGGCTGTGCAGGTGACAGAGTCTCACTCGGTTCTGGTTTCTGGCTTGGTGTTGGTCCGCTAACACTCTGTGGTGACAGTGCCGCTTTCAGCCTCTAGAGGAGTGCGTGCACACACACACACACACACACACACACACACACACACACCTGAGAAGTTAAATCCTGCACTAATTAACAGCCTTTCCTGAATTGAAGTGGGCGTGGCAGAGCAGGGGAAGGGAACAGGTCCTCCAGGACCGGAGGTGGCAACCCCCGCAGTACATCATGTTATTATAAATAATGTATGGTCTGTGGAGTGGTGTGTGTGTGTGTGTGTGTGTGTGTGTGTGTGTGTGCGCGCACTTTTCTCACCATCTTGGCCTCACTATGAGAGTTGTATCCAGACGGAGAGGAGGAGCCACTGCTGCTTCCACCAATCGGAGGTCCGGGAATTCCAGGAATATTCGGCACTGGATTTGATGACCTGGCCACCTACACACACACACACTTAATCAGACTCAAAATACACATACAGGTAGGTAGGTGTGTGTGTGTGTGTGTGTGTGAGTGAGTGAGTGAGAGAGAGAGAGAGACACGCACCGATATGACAGACGTTTGTCCCGGACTGGGAAGTAGAGGGACGGTCTGCCCGTTAGGAAGTTGCATCATCATGGGAAAAGAAGCTGAGGGAGAACTGCAGAGAGAAGGAACTCCACCTAATTACCATATTCATATATAAATAATAAATGCTAATGAGATGTTAATGAGCATGTGGCTTACCTGAGTCTGTTGGAGGGCGGAGTCCGGGTAATGACGGACGTGGGCGAGGGCTGTGTGGGGTTTATAGAGTCGTACCCTAGATGTAGAGGGAGTGACCCGGGGCGTACGATGGTGGGTGTGGGCGTGGCACTTGCTGCTGCTGTCCTCGGAGGCACTTCCTGCTGACAAGAAAACAAAATGTTCTTGCTTACACGATATTTAATATCAACAAAGGGGCTTAATAGGCCACGCCCACTTTGTCAGAAACACTTACGTTGTTCGGATGGGGCGGAGCTAGTTCATAAACATACAACACACGGATCATGCTTTATAAGCAAGCAGCAGCTAATGACGCTTTAATTCAAGTGGATTTAAACAACATCACAACACACAGCTGACCTGTAGACGTTCCCACACCTGGGCCTCACCTTGTTCTTCCTGAGGGGGACAGGCTCCTGGACCAGCGTCTCCGAGTCCTTAGAGTCGGTCATGCTGGAGGCGGAGGAGGGACTGTCCGGAGGAGACGAGTCGATCTCTAGAGGGCCGTCTCGCTCCTTCATCTCAGACGGAGGAGCAGCAGAAAGCTGCACGAGAAAAAACAAAGACGTCACTCATCTGTATACAAAGGCAAGATCAATCCCAGAATTCAGTTTGATCGGACACAGCGTCAAGCCCCGCCCACAATTACTAAAGACAGCTACGACTTCTAATGATAACATAGTCTACAGCCACTGAAAAAAAAAAAAAAAAAAGAATTGTTGAATATTTAACAATGTGTAGGGAGGTTAAGCCCGCCCCTCTGGGACACAACGTCACCACGCCTTACAATAGGGACAGTGGAGTGATAGACATGCAAGTCCTTCTCAGTTCCAGGACGTGACACTAGAGACCTCAGTGTGGTGTGGTATCTCACCGTGCTTTTGGTTCTCCTCTCCTCCTCTTCCTGGGATTTACGGAGCTCTTGTTCAAAGGAACCGTCGAGTTCGCTGAATAACCCCACCTCCTCACAGTTCTTCAGAAAACGGGTGGGAGTCGGGGTCTGATCTGTAACACACACACGCACAGTAGGAGATGAGCTGGAATTCCTCCTGATCTGCTGATGGAGCTGTGTGTGGTATTAAATACAGTTATGATAAGGAGATGACCTCACACACCTGCGATAATCACCGTGTCGGTCCGAGTCTGTCCGAACTTCAGCGTCATCTCGTGTTTGTGTTTATGTACCGCCAGGTGATCTTCATTTGTAAACCGCTAACACAGACAGCAGGAATGTGTTAAAGAACATGAAGATCTCAGATTTAAAGGTTTATCCAGTAAAGTTGTGAATCTGACGCAGTGTGTCGAGTCGAATCAGTTTGATTATTGTGTGTTGTGACTTTCTATACATCCTTACAGATTTAAAGCATTAAAATGACAAAGTACCCATTACGCATTGGATTGGGGTGTTTTTCTTGTTTATTTCTTGAAATGTCAAACCTTATAGAACAGTTATAATACATATAATACATCTTAGTCCCCTGTTTTTTTTCCCTGCCAATTGTTTTTACCACATCCCAGTCCAGTAGGTGGCAATACTGCACAAACTGTAAATAAAGTAGAAGAATCAGCGATAATTTTGCAAAACGTGGACGACTGAAGCAGTTTTGCTTTTCTTTAGGAACTAAAGTGTACAGTGAAACCTCAGATTGCGAGTAACACAGTTTGCGAGTGTTCCACAAAGATTTTTGATAAATTTTGATTTGGAAAAAGAACAAGTCTTGTTTACGAGTACCGAGTATCATGTATCATGCATGAGTTTCTTGTTTTGATGCCGAGCGTCACGTGATCACAACTGAGCCAACGTTTTTTCTCTCTCTTGTGCTACGGAATTGTAGGTAATCATCTCCCCTGCTGTATGCACGTCTCTTACTAGTATAATCAACATCCATGCTTGCGTGTACTGCTTACTATAACACTGTGACCACGTGTGTGTGTGTGTAAAACATATTTTATTTTGTGCCTGTATGCGTGTGTGTACAGCGTGTTTAAAGCAAAAGCAAGTCTCATTAGAGAGGTTAAAGATCCATTTTCTCTCTTTGTATCAGCCTGCAGTTTGTCATTTAACAAACTTTGCCACACACACCCCTCCTCTCGCCTTCACGCACACACCCCTCCTCCCCTCGCTTTCTCTCTCTCTCTCTCTCTCTCTCTCTCTCACACACACACACACACACTCTCTCTCTCTCTCTCTCTCTCTCTGCTCTACACAGAAACACTGCTTTGCGCACGATTTTTTTAAAGGTAAAGTGCAGGTTAATTTATTTTATTTTTACTTTATATTTAGTATTAATTATTTGTATGTATTAACTTTTTGGGGCTGTGGAACGAATAATTTGATTTTCCATTATTTCTGATGAGAATTAATTCGATTTGGTTTACGCGTATTTTACCTGAACAAGTAAAAAAAAATTACTCATAAATTCAGGTCTGATCAATAAAAGGTAAATTTATCTTCATTATTGATTAAACCAAACTGCATCTTTAGCCACACCAGAGTGTATCTTTGCAGAAGGTCTCACCTGGCCACACCCGGGGGCGGAGCACACGAAAGGTCGATCATCGCCCATTTTATGTCCGACAGCTCCGGGCGTCACGCCAGCACCACCATCCAGAAGGTGAAGGAGGTACACACAGGGGGAACCAGAACACTTCAGGAAACACTTTTCTGAGGAAATGACACACACACATTATATATACATGAATCAGAAACTGAACTGCCTGTGTATATATACACATACATACATACACAGGATTTTACAGTAACCGCAGTGAGCACTGTGGAGAACACACAACTACACTGATGGTGGTGATGATGACACCTCGCTCACAGACGCACTGACTGTGCTGTAGCACTTGAACACAATATAATTTTATTAACAAGCAGTTTATATATACACACACACACACACACACAAATGTGTATACCTGTATACAAGGGAGAGGGGCATGTACTCTCTCTCTCTTTCTCCCTGTCAATCACAGCAGGACGAGCCAATCATGAGCTGTCGCTCAAAAAGCTTCATGGGCCGAGTCTGATTCACTCTAGTCGATTCAGAGTCGAATCACTTCCTCACTGTAATAAGTTTGATTTGAAACATAACCGTGATAAAATGTATACTAATATTCATTCAATAATCAGAATATATATTATATTCTGATTATTGCAGTCGTTTTGTCTTTGAACCGTGAGCTGTATAACAATGTTTGAAACAATAACACACAGCTCTCTAACAGCCCGCTGTTTTTGCGTTATGAAGCTTGCCCTGAGATCGACCTCACACACTCGTTAAAGTGCTCTGATGTCATCCGTTACTGCGCGACGTCATCCCAGATGCCAGGATGGCTAGCTAACATACGCTACTTTTTTTCCGAATCATGTGATTTTCAGAAACACAGTGAAACAGAGTTTAAAGAGACACATTCCTCCTTTTAGCACTGAACCCCTACTGACAATAAAATGAGATGTGTGTTATTAACACAGTGCTACGTTATTGTTTCAGATGATCATCTGATCCTGTGTGTCTGTGTATATTTGTATTGAATTTGCCATTGTCTGATTGGTGGATTTTAGGCGTGTCACAGGAGCAAGAAGCTACAACAGGAGCAAGAAGCTCAACTCAGAACTGGCAGATTGTTTACCACAAAACAACAACGTGTCTGTCGCTCTGCAGCGTTACACCATCACGCAACTAAAACCTCATCCTAGTGTCTGTAGCGGGCGTACTGTTTAAAGACTTTAAACACCTCACATACCTGCTGTATTTAATAGGATTTACTCATTTATACACACTGCATGGCCTAAAAATAGTCATACACTAAGATTTAATTCAGTTGCTTTTAGCTTTAATTACACACTTTGTGGTGTCCAGTTCATGTGTGTAAATGATTCCTGATGCTCCCAAAACCACTCACTCACACTCCGAGTCCTGGAACACACTCCGTCCCATCAGGGAACTGAACCTGATTCAGTACATTCAGGAGGTCAGCTGACTTCATTTTATTGCCCCATAATGTTCCTGAGTAACTGATCAACCCCAGATCATAACACTGTCTCCAGAGGCTTGTACAGTGGACACTATGCAGGATGGGAGCATCGCTTCATGTCCTTCCCTTCTCACCCTGACACGCCCATCACTCTGGAATAGGATCAGTCTGGACTCATCAGGTCACATGACCTTTCTCTTCATCACTCCAGAGTCTAATCTTTATACCAGTCTCACTAACAAGTGGTTTTCTTATAGACACAGAGCTGTTTAGTCCCAGGTCTATCTCAGTGGTTAAGGCATTGGACTACGGTTCGGAAGATCCCAGGTTCAAACCCCACAACCACCAGGTTGCCACTGTTGGGCCCTTGAGCCCTTAACCCTCAACTGCTCAGAGTGTAATAAGATTTTTAAAAAAATGTAAGTCGCTCTGGATAAGAGTGTCTGCCAAATGCCTAAATGTGATTTCTCATCACACTGTGTGTGTGTGTGTGTGTGTGTGTGTAAGTAAATGCTCTGACGTTCACCATTAAACACAGGTTTCTCCACCAGGTGTTTAAGTGATCAGTGTTGAAAGGGGCTCAGCGCTCTCCCCTCAGGGTGTGTTTAACCCAGGGTGTGTTTAACCCAGGTCCAGTCATTTCAGATCTCTTTAGTTGTTGTCTTTGCTTGATGAAGCCCAATACTGAAACACTGACTCGTTTCAAGTTTAATATTCGCTTGATGTCAGTAACAAAGTCTAAAAAGATTTAAAATGAGAATCAGATTTCAGAAAAGTGTATCAGGATCTTTAGTATGAACTGTTGTGTGTGTGTGTGTGTGTGTGTGTGTGTGTGGTGATGCAGAGACTCAGTGCTACACCTCTCCTGTGTCTCAGTGTTTACTGTGTGTGTGTGTGTGTGTGTGTGTTAGGATGCTACACTGAGGTAATCACACACTTGTGCTCCGTACATGATGATGAGGAACATTATGATTATATTATTATGAAATAAAATAAACCTTCGTTACTCAGATGATGGAGGATGAGGCGTGAGTGCGCATGCGCGCTGTGAGGACAGCCTGACACATCTGCTAGCGCTCGCGGGGCTAACTCCGCTAACACACACACACACACACACACACACACACACCGCTTTACCACGGACAATACTCCACACTAATCTATACTAATCAATACTATCGCTGAGGCGATCCCCGGGGTCTGTCCAGGCTAGCTAGCGTTAGCATTCGCTTCTGAGGTAATGTAGGTGGAGAGAGCTAACAGATGAAGCTAATGCTAAGGCTAACACACAGCTCGGGGTGTGTGTGTGTGTGGTGTAAACACTCGTGCTTAGACCGAAACCAAACCCGCTGGTTTATACGAATCAAAATAAATACCGAAGTGTCGCGCGCTGGCGTTAGCAACACCGGGGGTCTCGCGCAGTGTCGGTGTTTACTCACTCACCCGCTCCTCCCTCGCGCGCACTCTCTCTCTCTCTGCCTTCAGCAAGTCCCTCAGCCCGAGACCTGCGCGTTATCGCGATATTATGAGGCAGCACGAGATTTAAAATGACGCAACGGTGACGTCCGGACCCGGAAGTGGTGAAGAGCTGATGAAGTTCTTGTGTTTCGATTATTTTATTGAAGTCATGATACAAACAATCTGACACTGTAACAGTCAGGAATTAAAATAATTCAAACTAAACTAGGCACATAAGTCATAAGTTTCTGTGGGGATTAACACAAGTTTACAGTTTCTCTTTTTTTTACTACAAGGGGATGGAGGATAAATATTCCATAATACATTTCATAATTACTTAGTTTTATTAATGTACACTTTATAACAAAACACCCCACTTTCTTGTATTTAAAAATGAAGTTATGAGACACTTAGTTTATAAAAAAACTCCAAAGCTGTTGGAACGTTACATTTACTGTACGTCAGTCATCTGGGACACCATTAAGACCACACTGGTGTTCTTTTAATCCACTGATCACGTTCTCCTCCCTGACCATGTTGTTTGGATTGTTATTGTTCTTAGCAAAATCGAAAAAAAAAAAAAAAAACATTTTTAACGAGATGGCCTTTCACCTATGACGACACAAGAATAGCACTTGGGCCCTAATCAACAAATAAAGAAATATAAACTGTAATAAGACTATTTACAACCAAATGTAAAGTTTAAAATGTAAAGCGTCATACCCATTTCTTGTTTTTTTTCCCCTGTAACTATAGCACTATCTAAATAAAAATGTAGTACTATAAAAGCACTACATAAAATAAAAACTAAAAGTGCAGCCTTAAAAAAAAAAAATCATTAAAATCAATAGCAAATTATGAAAGAATTAGCAGAGTATATTTTGAACAAAATCTATTTGATATAACATGTAAAAAAATTATCATTAAAAAGTTATTAAAAATAAAATAAAGGGAAAAACATGTAAACTGAAATTCTTAGGTGCGAGTTCTGTTGGAGTTTAAAATAAATGATCAAATCTGTTTAAGCATTAACTAAAATACACCAAACACAGTAAGTTCACACAATATAATTATCTATAGAAACTCTTCTAGTCAAAATCTTAGTTTAATCAGAAAAATAGTTTCATTAGAAAAATCCTCTGATTGTGAAGAGAGACCTCCGGCTGAGATCAGATCAGAAGAACTGTTAAATTAATTAAATAGTTAAATTAATACAGTTGAATGATTGGTACAATGCTCAAGAAAAAAAACAAACAACTCATTTTTATCATTTACTTCGTTTTATTTATTTTTTTTAAACACTTGATCATGTTATACAGGCCGTAAATCTTTCTGACAAGTTGCGCTTCACTCTTCAGACACTCGCGCTTAGGCTCCCTGTGAAACCTTAGAGCGCAAGGACGACTCGAAAAGTACTCGAAAGACAAGAAGGAAGAAAAATATTCTAGCAATCCTGCTACTAGAAATATCTAAATAAACATTAACAAGAAGAAACACCCAGAAAAAAAGTAATGTGATCTGATTTACACCACAGTCCGTTCATCATCAGCCCAGAGAACATTAATCATTAGGGAAAAAAAAATTATCTCGCCTTTATAAGTGGCACAATGTCGACATCATCAGTCACTAGAGGAAGAATAAACATGAGTGCAGTGTGAGACAGGAGTAAACACAAATAAATACGAACACTATGCAGATAAACAGAAGCGCTGGGACACAAGGTTCAGCGTCATTTAAACACCATACACACAACAGTTCGATATCAAGTGCTTAATGAGGGTCAGAGGTCAGAGGGCTATGGGGGTAAAGGAACATCTCTGCAGTGACAGGGTTTCCTGAGGTTGTCTCTCTGCTGATCGGACTTTGGTCTGGATCTGGTTATGATGAGAAAGATCAGGACACTCAACACACCAAATCCACATGTGTGTGGGTGGGCGTGCTCTCTCTCACACACACACACACACACACTTTAAATCATGATCCAGAAAATTCACGGATTCATGTGATAAAACATTAACATTTAAATAAAAAGAAAAATGGATTCGGAGTCCGAATCACTCAAATGATTCAAAAATTCACACAAATAAATCAATTACATCATTATACGTATTATACACACACTGTATACATTTAACACACATACACACACTTAAACCTTCCAGGACACATTATTTTACAGCAGAGGAGGGATGAAAAGACGAAAGCAGAAAGACGAGGGGCAGACAGCTGGTAACAGTGACATCAATTAATTAAGCGCATCATTGTTTGGACATTAAAGGAGAAGACAGATTTCACCTCCATTTAAACATTTAGCTTCAGAAGCTAGACACAGCTACGATCTAAATTATTTAATTAATTAATTAATTATGCACACCATAACTTTTGTGCAATAAGGTAAAAAAAAATTATATATATAAAAAAAAAATTCTGACAATCGAATTGATGTGCATTTTAACTAGTTAGCTTCAGAAGCTACATATAAGCTACTGGTGTTCCTGACTGGTGGGGCCACGCCCACCCAAACATGGAGCAATGTTAACCTAAACCTTAAATCGGAGTGGTTTTACACACGACTGTAAATACGGTGATGTATTTATGACACGTGGCCCTGACGCTGGTCGCTCATTTTAACGTGACGAGAGGATGAGGCTGCGTATTCACGCCTGTAACGTGCTACACTCCTCTCTGTACTCCTGAGCGTTCCCTAAAAGTGCAGCAGGAACGTTTTAAAACCAGGTCATGTGACTTCTGAATAAACGTGCATGAAAAACATGTTCACGCCTGACGCAGGAAACAGTAGTTACGTGTTCCCTCAAAACATAAAAAAAATAACAGGAACCTGAACTCATGTTACTCACAATAACAAATAAAGCATACCATAGCCCCGCCTCCTCGTTTCCTATTGGCTTGTGAGTTCACAGGTCACTCGGTTAAAGCTATGAGGTCAAGGTTAAGCGCTGTCGTGTCTCGTCACGTCCTTGCCGCTTTACTGAGCGTCTTGTACGCTCGAGCTTTCAGACCGTTGCCATAGCAACAAACCACAAGTGCACAGCATTAATGTTGGCATCCAGAGTTTTTTGTTTTAACTATAAGTTCTTGAAAGAGAATCAGTTTAAAGCTTAGTGTCTTATTCTGAAGAGAACCGAAACACGTCTGGAGCCGAACTCCATTAACGTGACCACGCCTTTACACACACAGCTTTAAGGCTCCTGAGGGTCACGTGTCATCGTTATCTTCCGATATTTTGCGCGTGTGTATACGGTTGGTTCCACCTATACATCAGCACAGTAGCGCGTCCAGGCGTAGTGCAGTTTTATATATTATTTATATTTTTATATTCAATATGATTTACAGACTCAGACTCTTTACATCAGGCGTCTCCGCGTCACTTGGGCGACCTCGGCGGGATGTTCTGTTCTTTCCCGCTGCGTCTGTTGTAGACCGTATGAGGAGAGCGTCGTCCTTGAGGGGGCCGTCTCTGCTGTTCTCTGAGCTTAAACCCCGCCCCCTTGGTGGCACCACCACGGCGGTACTGATCACGCGGCGACCTCCCCTCGCTTGCCTTCTCGGCAGGACGGCTCGCCTCAGGATCCGCCTTGTTCGCTCTGAGCTCGCGGAGCGGCTGGCTGGCGGTGGGCGGAGACTGGGCGGGGTCAGGATCGGGGCCGGGGCTCGGACAGGCCGCAGGCACGATCGGAGGAGGGTCTTTACGAGGTTTCTGACACACCTCGGCGTAGCTTAGTTTCCGAGGCTCCTGCAGTTAACGGCAATGATATAAAGTTAGGGCACGAAAATAAGCCCCGCCCCATTACTTATCAACCAATCACTGACCAGCATTTCAGCTACTGTTTAACAGGTTGAGAGAAATATTACAGCTTAGACTTTCCTAATGAAGAGTTATACCTGTACAGATGTGCTGGGGGGGGCGGAACGTGTGGGTCTGTGGGCGGAGTCAGAGCCAGGCTGAACTGCAGCAGTGATGATGGGAGCAGGACTGAGGATGGGCGTGGCGTTGGGCGGGGTCTGAGGCTCATCTGGGGTCTTCACCTGAGCTGAAAGACTGAACAGCAAGATTTCAATAAGTTTACTGATGACATCATCGCTACATGATGTCACAGACCCACATCCTGTCTGTTTGTTCACGTCCTGCTTTCAGACTGTACACATTAAAGTGGTTCTAAACACACACACACCTGGACCCAGGCGTGTCCTGAGGTGCAGGTGTGAAGGTGGGTGTGGCAGGAACAGATGATGTCACTTCCTCCCGAGCAGATGGGGAATCTTTACTCACTTCTTGTTTACTGCTGTCGAACTACAACACACAAACACAAACACATTAAATTGCAGAACAAACCCAGTGTATTACACCCTGGCACTGCTGATCTCTGATTGGTGGTGTTTAATTTTCTGTCTCAGCAGCGGTGTGTGTTTACTCCGCCCACCTTGTCCCTGCTCACGCCCTTCACCACATCAGCCATGCGATTCTCTAGAATTCTCTCTGTAGAAGTGGACACGCCCCCAGGCAGCGGCCCGGCCACGCCCCCAGGCAGAGGGGGAAAGTTACAGGTCTCAAGCTCAAACTTGGGAGGCGGGGTTTTGACCTCATGCGATGGGAGGGGCTTCTACACAGGGAGGATGTAACAAGTTAAAGCTTAAATAAATTGACACACACCTTTTCATTTATTTATTGTTAAAGTGACTTGTGGGAATTACCGCTCGCTCCTCGTCCCTCCTGCGTCTCAGGCCACGGTAACTCCCTCTCCTTACACACACACACACACACACACACACACACACACACACACACACACACACACACACACACACAGAGAGTCTGTTATATTAAAGTTTGTGGAGATGATGTTATTAACAGTGTGCATGTTCTGTGCGTCCGACCCTCAGATCTCATAATCTTACCGCTCATTGGGACAGAAGTGGGAGGGGCTTAGAGAAAAGAAGGATAGAAAAATAAAGAAAAGAAGAAAGAAAGAAGGCCACACCCCCGTCTCCTGGACTTCCCTCTATGCGCTGTGTTCTCTCATCACTGGGTCAGACATTGGAGCGAAATCTCCGCTCTTATCTTTTTTAAAAAAAATTTAACTCTAGACCTGAACGTTTCCAAAATTGTTTTCGCTTTTCACCAACATTCCCACTTTTGTCCTGAAGGTATTCATACCTTTCCCAGAATTTTTTTCTAGTACACAAATTTTCCCTCTACACACTTCACCCCAGACAGTGTAAACTTCAAGTCATACTAATGTTTGTACAGTGTGTGTGTGTGTGTGTGTGTGTGTGTGTGAGGACTGACCTGGCCCTGCTGCTGCCTGGGTCATTGAGTGTGTTCTCACTGGGAGACAGCGGAGAGTCAGAGGAAGTGATCAGGTCAGAACCGAGGGTCCGGTCTGGCTGAGAAGCGTCGGCGCGGAACAGCGGCTTAACGTGGCTCCTACACACACACACACACACACCACTCTAGCATTCTTTAACAGGAAACTCATCAGTCCAAACCAAAACCGCACAAGAAAAGGGACAAAGCCCCGCTCTGAGCTCGGGTCGAAATAAAGATACAGTATAGAATACACAACTAGGGCTGAAACGATTCCTCAAGTAATTTGATTACAAAAAATGATCGAGGCAAAATCTTCTGCCTTCTGCTTCCGGATGCAAGCCGCCACTAAACACCGCTGAAGAAGCAGCGCTTACGTCACCCACAAAGCGGAAGGAGACGCAAACAATTAGCTGTGTAGGAGCGTTCTATTGCGGCTGCAAAATGGAAATGAGCGATAAAAATATTAGTCAAAGCCAAAGAAAAGAACTTTTAGTCCTGAAAGTTAAGTTGCACAACTTAATGTTATTTAGGGCTGCACGATATAAGGAAAATATGCAATATTGTTGTTAAATATTGAGAACAATATTTCTTGCGATATAAGATTTCCCTAGAGAAATGCATTTTTTATTATTATAATTGGGTATTTCTTAAAAATCATTTATATATGTAATGATCATACAAAAAATAAACAGGTAATAGATATTCATCTGATGTAATTAAATCTAATTCAGGCTAAAAAGAAACTATATGTCTAGGAAGTTACAAATATTTAGACCTCAAAACACTATGAATGACATAAAACCCTCAGCAGATATTCTGACTTCTGGTTTGCTGTTACCATAGACCTGCCAACACAATATGAATTACTTTCAAACGTTTTTATTTAGCATTTAGCAAAAGAGCATCTTTTAAACAAAATACTTTCTTTGGCTTGCCTGTTTTTTTTTAAAAAAAATATTATTAAACAAAAATTAAATAAGAAAATATTATGAAGTATAAAGATACAAGTATAAAGATAGTAAGGGCCCATCTGATTGATCAAATTTGGACACAAATAAAATTTATGTGCCAAGCATTTATCGCAACTCTTTGCGATACACATATCGTGTATACCATTATCGCAATAACGATAATTTTTCAATATATCGTGCAGCCCTAATGTTTTTGTATAATTATTTATTTTGATGTTTGCCTTATTTTTTTTAAAGTCACTTGAAATACCTTTTTTTAGTTTTTGCATCTGAGAAAAGGCTTTAAAATAAGAATGTATTTCACTGTAATGCACTAAATTCATCTCAGTCAACTTTAAGCTGTTCCCTGTATTGTGAATAATGACGATGTTTATTTTTGATAAATGCTGTATGCATTTAAAAAATAAAAAGTTGATTTTTCTAAAAAGAAAAGCAATTAATTTTTGTTTCTCTTATATATTTTACACTGCTGTTTAATTAAGCAAAAGTACATTTTATCTGATTACTCGATTAATCGTTCAAATTTTTGGTAGAATACTCGATTACTAAAATATTCGATAGCTACAGCCCTATACACAACGTTTTTTATATCGTCAAAGAAACCGGGGGGGAAAAAAGCAAATCATTAAAACGTGTGCTTAGCGCAGGTTCACTTCACATCCTGCTTATTAACCCCGCCCCCACAATTTGACAGACAGTTCAGACACTCTAAAGCCCCTCTCACTCACCTGAATCATCATCGTCCTCCTCTCCTCCATCTCCTGGACATTTAAACTTTTTTTCTTAAGCCATTTTTAACTTGTTTGAACTCAGACTTTCACACTCCGCCCCCTCAACACTCTCACTGTTCTACACAATTCTCTCTTTTCTAGAACATTAACTCATAGAAATGAAGGTCTGTGTGGTGATTCACCAACGCACTGACCATAAATGTACTTTCCCTTAGTAATTAATTTACTGTTTAACTATTTGCAATACTGAGGTGGCTATATGTTGCAATTCCTCCATAAACCTGCAGATGGTGATCAACTATTCACACAGGAGCAAGTTATTTTCTAGTTTATTTAAACCTGCAACAGAATCCAAAAAAAAAAAAAAAAAAAAAATAGTGAACTGGAATAATTATAAAATATGATGATCAGAAATAAAATCAGCATGGGTATGATGACATCGTATCGAGTCGCACCGGTGATTCCAGGTCCTAACACCTAAACTTTAACATTTTAAAACCAGACACTTCCTAGACTTTTAAACCCCTTATGCAACACTTTCTGGACTTGCACACATCTCCCCCAGAAAACCTCCTGGACAAAGACCTTCCAGAGCCTTCCACTCTTTTGAAACACTTTGCCAGTGCAATACATGTAGAAAGGACCTGAAGGAGAACCCTGAGGGACGCCGTACTGCATGGATTTAAGGTTCTCTACTAGAAACTTGAGGCCAGTGAAATCTAAACCAAGCAGTAAGATGTCTGTCTCAACGGCCTACATATACAGTACTCTCGACAACATGAGCTGTGTGTTCTTAGTATGTTTATCAATTACATTTAAGTATATATACATGGGAGTTTCGGGGGCCAAATGATACAATATCACAATCCTTTTCTGTGGAGTAAATTTGTATTGATGTTCTGTAAGGATCACTATTTTATAAATATTCTGTCTTTAAGGTTATTGTTTTTTTTGGTTACAATCCTAAACAAACTTCAGAAATAATTTCGCTCTGACCTCACAGGACGCAGTGCTGAATGCCAATGGTTTCAATGTGCACCACCTATAAGATTATAGAGGAACTGCAGCATTCTACCACCTCAAACACAACATGAATTAAAAAACTGTTTTATGAAATTAATTTTGGAGTCAGAACCATACATGCTTACAACCAACATGCTATAATGCGTGTGTCTGAAGTGTCCCATCCGCCTTTGTTGGGATTTACGTACCGGTTGCGAGGGAAGTGTCGCGTGATCCCGACAGGAGACGAGCCACTCTTGTAACTTCCTGCTCCGTTAAAACCATTAAAGGTACCGTTGGGAAATGGAGCCTAGAAGAGAGAGACACACACGCATACACACGTCACATTCAGGGACTTGCTGATCTTAATCTCCTGTCAGGCGCACAGACCCTCAGATCTCATAATCTCACCACTCACAGGGACGGAGATAGAGGAGAAGAACTTTCAGGAAAGAGTGCAAAAGAAAAAAAGAACAGAAAGAGAGAGAATTTCCAAAAGTCCTTACCCCTCCCTCCATATCCCTCTTATGCGCTTTAGTTTCTCATCACTGGGTCTTACACAACATAAAAAGTGGGTGGAATGACACAAACACACACCTGAGTGGTTGTTGTATCAAGGTTCTGATTTCCTCTCACACACGCTCGAGGGTAATCGGCTTCGCAAATAAAAGTGTGTAAGACACTAAATAACCCTCACACTTATTTAACCTGTATTCATTTTGTCCCGTTACTACTTCCCACCTTCTTGACAAAAATCAAAAACTTAAAAAATGTTTTATATACAACTCCTTTAGGATGTAATTTACAAACAGCAGAGGTCCTAAAACGGAACCCTGTGGAACACAGAAGGCAGAAGGTGGACGTTAAGTCACAAAAATTAGGGTGGAGGGATTAAATACTACTACTACTAATAATAAATTTAATTCAAAAGAAAAAAAAAACATTCAGGTTCTTTCACAAAGATAAGATATTTGGACTTCGCCCGCTCGAGTCACTTCATTACCCGCCCGGTGTTTAGGAGGCCATCTAGTGACCGCCGTAACCCACTACCACCCACTGTAGTTACCATGTCATCAATGACTTCGTCACACACCCGTTCCCTTACCAGCGGCGTTTCGAAGTACGGTGCAGGCGACGTGCTCCAGGAGGGGGGGAGGTGGCTGTAGAGTGGGTACTGCTGAGGCTGGAACACTTGCTGCAGGTAGAGTGGAGACGCGTACTGAGACTGAGCGCCCCCAGTGTACACACCCGAATCCACACCACCGTAACCGGTCTTAGCAAAGTGTGTGCTTATGGCCTTAATACGAGCCTAGAGGTGGGGGGGAAAGCACAGAAATGTCATTATTACACAAGTTATATACAAGGAGGTGTGCGTGTGTGTGGATTGTGATGTGTTTCTGCCCTGCTCCCCCTCAGATCTCATAATCTCACGGTCATTAGGGCAGAACACGACTGCACCGAGGGGGAGGGGGACGAGGGACATAGGGGGAGGGAGAAGAAAGGAGAGAGAGAAAGAGAATAGAGGAGAGAATCCCCCCCCACAGCAGCAGTGGGTCTGGATCCTTCCAAGCGCGATACTGATCATCACCGGGGCAGGAACACCAGGGCAAAAACACGCCAACAATAACCACCACCCCCTCCCCTCTACACAAAGGAGGGGTAACAAACTGACTCACCGTGTCAACAGCACTGATTCATGGGTAGTCTGTGTGATTTTCATGCAGTGTGAGTCTTAATGCGACTAAACAATACTGATGCGTCTCATAAGCAGCTGCATTCAAGTATTACTATAAACACTGATGCTTATTTTAATAAAATTTGAGTCTTGTATAAAAAAAAAAATTCTCTCATCTTCACAATCTTCTACTCCAGGCCAGGAGGTGGCAATATTGCACCAACTGCTAATCAACTCAGAAGAAAAAGCAGCTCTGCCTCTTAAGGTGCAGTTATGTAATGTTTTTGCTTCATATACAACTTGAAATACTTGTTAACAAAAAGGTGACAAATGTTAGGATTACATACATTTCCTTTTAAGGGAAAAAAGGGAAGGTTGGGGTGGGGATACACCACAACACAGCTGTTCTTCTTTAGGTGATAGGACAGCTGCAAGTCCATGCATGCAGGGACAAAACTAGTGGTCAATTATTCACCCCTAAAGTCCCCCCCAGCCCCTCCCCCACTGATCTGAACTCACCATTATGGGTTTGTCCTGAAACGTCTTCACTTCCTCCCGCAAATACCTGTAGGCCTGCAGGGAAACGGGGAGCACAGGGGTTACACAACAGACACATCACAGTCAGTCTAGTGTGCTTGAGTGTGTGCGCGCGTTGTACCTGTTGAGCGTCAGTATCAGACTGGAAGGTGATGTACCAGTTGTTATTGTGTGCAAATTCCACACTGATGACCTGAGGACACTTCTCGCTCTTAAACAGAGCCTCCACCTCCTGTAACACACACACGAGGCATGAAATGGCATCTAAAGCCTGTCGAAGACTGGTGAGAACAGGCGCATGTGCCTTAAGACTGCCCAGTGTGTGTGTATGTGTGTGTCTGCCCTCACCTGCACAGGTGTGCTCTCAGGAACCTCTCTGAGGATGATGATGCAGCGCTTGTGATTGGGCCGAACCTTCTCGCCTTTCTCGTCCACCTGGACCAGGGGGGACGCTGTGGGGGGACAGAGGGGTTACAGGGGACAGAGCTTGAGCGGTGTGATCCACAGCACGTGAAGGTTAAGAACAGGAGGTGAAACGAGACAGGGGTGCGTACCTCTCAGCACCTCCACGACCAGGTTCAGGTCAGAGGTCAGGAGCTTCACGGCCTCCATGTTGGCGACGGTCCATACGGGGACGAACTGATCACTGTCCATCTGAGAGAGCAGGTACAGGTCCTTCGACAAGTTCTCTCTAAACACACAGACTAACATTACTGAGGCGTTTTTGTTGAATCTTCAGATGATAAGATATTGCTGTGTAACTCCGCCCCCAGAAAAAGCATAAGCCCCTCCTCCTTTCCTTAAAAGGCAGTGCTTACATTTAGGTATTAAATATATACTTATATTTTGGCAGACGCTCTTATCCAGAGCGACTTACATGTGTTTTTATCTCATTACACATCTGATCAGTTGAGGGTTAAGGGCCGCGCTCAAGGGCCCAACAGTGGCAACTTGGGGGTTGTGGGGTTTGAACCTGGGATCTTCTGAACCGTAGTCCAATGCCTTAACCACTGAGCTAGTGCTTGAGTTAAGCGCATTAACGTGTCTTACTGCAGTATAACTGACCCCAGTAGGGAGCGCTAACTAATACACACCACTGCTTTAACTTGTGTGAGGACCTTTTGTGAGTGTGTGAGAGTTACCTGGAGAAGCAGAACTCCAGCTGTTTCTTAAGGGACTCCCTCAGATTCTCCTCAGACATCTCTTCACCCACTATACACACATATACACACACTTATAATAACAGTTGCAGTGTGAGTGTGTGTGTAAAGTCCACAGTTGCATGAAGTATGCAAGTAAGCTGTGTGTGTGTGTGTGTGTGTGTGTGTGGAACACAGACCTGGTTGGTACGCAGTGTACTCCAAATCTGCCAGGTCAAGGCCGTTCAGCAGGGCGGGGTCTATGTGAGGGGCGGAGTCTCCACACACAGCACTGTTGTCTTTAGATCCTGCGGAGAAAAACAGCGTTTCCACACAGGTTCTGGAACATTCTGGGGAATTAAAGGCCTGTCCACATGAAGACGCGTTTCGCTGTATACGTATATAAAAATTTTTTCGTATTGGCGTTTCGTCCACACGGATCCGGCGTTTTAGGAGACTGAAACCGCTAATTTTTTTTAAACCGGGTCCCAAAGTAGATAAATCTGAAAACGGCGTCCTTGCGGGTTCATGTGTACAGCCAATCCGTATATTTTGTGAAACGATTATGTCATCACATCACGTGTCTGCTGCGTCACACGTAACAGCAACAACAATAATGGCGGACTACATGATTGTGTTCGTGTTGCTACGAAGCCTACTAGCTTTATTACAGCTAAATCTATTGCTTCTATGCAACTGTTATGAGCAACAAGCGATAATGGACAACACCATCTTGGTTCGTATACAGCGCGAAGGTTATGCGCATGCTCAAAGTCTTCTTCTCTGTGTATAGTGTATCTCTATGGCAGAATTACAGCGCCCCATACTGGTCTGGCATATATACTACACTGTTTTCAGTGGTTTCGTGCGTAAGCAGGTATTTCTTGAGACAACGCCCTGTTTTTATGCAATTCTTTTTAGAACGAGGAAAAAAAATGATCGGATAGGGAACGCACCGGTTTCGTGTGGACCAAGTCTTAGACAGTTTCATCTCACTGCGAACAGGTAAGGCTGGTGGGTGGAGCTTCATGCACTAAACACGCACAGTATCCGCGCGGTGACCAATCAGAGCAAGGCGAAACGATGATGTAACATTAATAAGGTAATAAATTACAATCAACCCCTTTTCTTCTAAAGATCACCACATAAACCTGATGGAGCGTGATCACGGTGTACATGAGTGCCTGGTGTCTTACCGCCCAAGTGTTCGGAGGGGACGTGGTCTCCCTGCGGCCAATCAGGAGTCTCTGTGGCCTCCTCGCTGCTCTGGGAGAGAGGAGCCGACGTCTCCTGCCACACCTTGGCGTTAGGGTTCAGAGTGGTTCCCTTTGTGGTCACCTAAACACACAGGTGGAGTCACGTCAGCCAATCACACAGCAGCCTTAAAGTCATGTGACCTCTACTGGAGATTTCTGGAGCGGGTTTTAGATAGACAGTCTCTGACTCACTCACACACCCTTATATAAAATACGGACTTGTGGATCTCTAAATACACCGAGAAAAAGTTTGTGCCCTCTCCTGACATGAGCTTCACCTAACACACACCACTCAGCTCCACTCAGGTTGCAGCAGGGGTACACACACACACACACCAGCTCTGACAGGTGACTTCACTCCTGAGCTCACGTGTGGTTAGGGGTCGTCTGGAAAACTCCTGAAATATGGACTTTTATACAACATAATAAATAATCCAGAACTTTCTCTTTTACACACACACACACACACACACACACACGCCAATGCTGGAGAGGCAAACGTTAATGTCCAACCCTAACACACACACAAACGGTTTAAAACAACTAACCTTGAGCATTAGACATGCAAAAAGCACGCGCTTATCATCTCACACCGACACTATCATTATTATTATTATTATTATAAACAAATAGTTTAATCCTGATTAATATTAACAGGTGTAGGATTTAGCACATTAGTGTTTTATATATTTATGCTGAATGCAATGACTATTATTTTCTACAGCGCGTACTTATTTTATTGTTGTTGTTTTTTATATATAAACCCGTTTGGTTCTTTAAATAACCAAACCGTGTGACCCCGGGGCGCGCGCCATGCTGCCCCTGAGCGCGTGCACAGCTAGCTCCCGGTCACGTGGCCGGCTAGTTCTGCTAACGATTCAAAATCACACGGCTTGAAAAAAAAAAAAAAAAACTTCCTCAGGTAAAACAATAAACACACACCCGCGCTGCGAGACATTTAATTCCCCCTTATCACCAGAGGATTGATTGATTTATTTTAACGAGGATTAAAGTTTAAACTCGCGGCCTCGACACCGCAGCACGCGCGCGGACACACACACACACACACACACACACACTCACCTCCACAAACAGCAGCATGATACTTTTATTTTCTCTTCACAGTCACTAAACTCCGGCTGATTTTCACCTCACAGATATAAATCCAGATTCGACACGTTTACTGACAGAAACACACACACCAGAGGAAGTGAAGCCGCACGCGAGCGCAAAGTTCAACGCTTAGGAGTCCTCGCGCATGGGGTCCAAGTGCCGGTGAGGCGCTCTGATTGGCCAGCGCAACTGTCAATCAGCGCGTTTACGCTCCGCCTTCCGATTGTGGCGTTCCAGCTTGCCCGAACGCAGGCAACGTCACACAATCGGTGCGATCTGATTGGTCCTCCGCCACGTCCGGCGGGTTTTCCCGGAAGTGAGAGTGAGCACATGGCGAGAACGCAGCCGGTCTTTTTACTTTTAACACAAAAAATTTAATCCCAAAAACACGATCCTTTAAAACACACGTGAGTTTTATTTACACTTTGTGGTGATCGTGATTATGATGTAAATGTTTCAGCGAACAAGTCTTAAACTCGGACCTAACCGGAAACACACACACGTGTGCCCTTTATCGTGTCCTCTAGCAACAAGTCGCGGCCCAAAAAGCATCTGGTCCTCACTGACACTCGAGATAAACAGGCCTGACCAATCAGAGCTCTCCGCGTGTTTATACCATCAGCATTATTCTACAAACAAACAAAAACATGATAAACACGTCATTAAAGCACTTTTTGTAAGTCGCTCTGGATAAGATCGTCTGCCAAATGCCTAAATGTAAATGTGACGATGTGTTGCTTTTTTGTTGCTAAAACATTGGGGACTCAGTGGTAGGTTCATCTCCTGCCACGCAGAAGGGCCGGGTTCGAGTCCCACCCGATGTCCAAACCCCAGCCCAGGGAGGGAGGTGTCAGGAAGGGCGTCGGGCGTAAAACTGTGCCAAAGGGGGCAGCCGAAAAAACTAAGACTAGAACTCATATCCTGATAAAACAGAAGTTCTAGTCATAGGACCACAAGCAGCTAGAAGTAAGCTTTCTGATCACACTGTAACTTTAGATGGCCTTTCTGTTACATCAAGTACAACAGTAAAAGACCTCAGTGTGATTATTGATTCAAGCCTTTCATTTGAAGCACATGTAGATAATATTACCAGGATAGCATTCTTTCATCTCAGAAATATTGCCAAGATAAGAAATATATTGTCACTAAACGATGCAGAAAAACTAGTTCATGCTTTTATCACGTCTAGGTTGGACTATTGTAATGCCTTACTGTCTGGTTGTTCAGCTAGGTGCTAAACAAGCTTCAATTAGTCCAGAATGCAGCAGCAAGAGTCCTCATTCGAACCAGAAGATATGAGCACATCACCCCTATCTTATCTTCACTCCATTGGCTCCCTGTGAAATTTCGCATCGATTTTAAAATACTACTCTTGACGTATAAAGCATTAAATAGTCTCGCGCCGCAGTACCTGAGCGAACTGCTAGTGTCTTACAATCCGCCACGCCTACTTCGATCAAAGGATGCAGGCTGCTTCTCAGTACCGCGTATTATGAAAAATACAGCTGGGGGCGGAGCTTTTTCTTACAAAGCCCCAAAGTTATGGAATAGTCTTCCAAATAGTGTTCGGGACTCAGACACAGTCTCAGTGTTTAAGTCCAGGCTAAAAACCCAATTATTAAATCATGCATTTTTATAAATAGATTAGCCTTAGGTAAAGGAGCAGATCTGGGGGACTCATGGACGTAGAGTATTATGGTGAACTGGTATGTTTGGATGCTGTCTTCCTCACTCTCATTGATCACTCAGGTTTGTTGACGGTGAGGTGATTGGTTGCCTTACATCTCTGGAAGCCCTCGTGTTTGTGTTTCCTTCTGGCTCTCCCTTTTAGTTATGATGTCATAGTTAGTCCTGCCGGAGTCTCTGCTTGCACTCTACAGTTAATATACATTCACATTATACATTGTGTGACTGTGACCATACCTAACTGTTATTTCTCCATCTCTTTGCTCTCTCCTTTTCTGCTCTCTCCTCTCTCTCTCTCTCTCCCTCTCTCCTTTTTCCTCTACCTATCTCTCTGTCGAGCTATACATGTCTCTCCTGAGCTGCCAGTGATCCAGACCCCCTCTGCCCGCTGGACCTGTCTAAGTCATCCTGAAGTCCTGCTTCTGGTTGGAGATCTCATCACATGGATGTGTGGTCTGCCTGGAATGCGTGTGGTGACTGGGGTTGGTTCCACTTTTCCATGAAGGTGGTCCTGTCCTCGACTGATGCAGACAGCTGTTCTCTGAGGACCTGTGACTTCAGTCGCTCAATAGTTCAGGATTGGAATTTCTCATATTTCTACCTGAGCCTCCAGGAACAAACTGGACTTTAATCTTACACATCTCCTCTTATACTGAACTTTCAGTCTCGCATATTATTATGCACATCAATCCCTGCTATCTGTTATCACCCAGATGAGGATGGGTTCCCTGTTGAGTCTGGTTCCTCTCAAGGTTTCTTCCTATTACCATCTCAGGGAGTTTTTCCTTGCCACTGTCGCCGTCGTCCTAGGCTTGCTCATCAGGGACAATCATATCATTTTGATTCATACACATTCACATTTCATACAAACTTAGTTCTTTTGATTGTGTAAAGCTGCTTTGTGATGATGTAAATCGTTAAAAGCGCTATACAAATAAAATTGAATTGAATTGAATTGAACTCATTCAAACAGCACGAAGGATGGATGTAACGACCCTCAGCTTCACACCATCACTCACACGGAAAACATGTCGCTGAGAACCCAACTTTTTACAACCACACACACACACAAACAATACACTATGGGCGGTTTATCTTTTTTATCATATTACTTTATATACTATTTTATTATATGTTTATTTCAATACATTTACAGGCAGAGTTTATATTGTTATAATCCTATTCCACACTGTACTGTTTAAAGCTGTGATGTCCTCCTGCACTCGACACCACTACCTGTCATGTCGCATCCCTCAGAGCTGAAGAACATTCATTAAAGTTAATGTAGTTAAGCAGCGTGATGTGAAATGTGATATTATTATTATTGTGTTTTGTGTACCCACAGAAACATTGTGCGTGTGTGTGTGTGTGTGTGTGTGTGTGAGGACGTAAGCAGAGCAGTTAGATTATTAATCTCTCGATCATGCTGATTAAATCTGATGCAGTCAGGGATTATCAATAAAAACCTCACAGGAGGTGACCCTGGTGATGCTCTCACACACACACACACACACACACACGAACAATCCCAGTGTTGATTATTTTCCTGTAACAGCGCCCCCTAGTGTTTATTATTTAACTTCTTACACATTTTATATTCTGTAAATCTGACTGTAATTATCTATTGATATGCAAACGACTGATTATGATGAATGACGTCACCTAGTGACTGATCCCGCCCCTAAAGGCCCCTGTTTTACTCACCATGCTCTCCTCCTGGTCCTGCTCCCCCCCCCGGTCCCCCCCCACCGAACTCATCCGCCGGATTCAGCGCTCAGTCCGCAGTCCGTGTGTGTGTGTGTGTGTCTCCTCCACACACACACACACACACACACACACACTGACCCCGGGACTAAGAAGACAACCAAACCGAGCCGGACTGTGTGTGTGTGTGTGTGTGTGTGTGTGTCTCTCTCTCTCTCTCCGTACCGGCGTCCAGACTCTCACCGCGCTGACTGCGCATGCGCCCACCGCCCATAGCAACACCGTGCAACACTCCGCATAGCAACCGACCGGCGCGCGCTCTCACCGCATGGCAACCGAGCACCAGCATCAATCAAACAAACAAACAGAACTGCATTTAGACAACTGGGGTCCTGACACACACACACACACACACACACACACTGACCCGAGTTTGACTATATAAGAGAGTTTAGTGTGTACACTGGGTCAGAACTCACTCTCTCACTGATGTCTTTATGTTTCACACAGAAACCGACTCAGTGTGTCTCAGAACATCTGTCTGTCTGTCTCAATGTAAACAAACACCTGCACCAATAGATATTAATTAGAAAAGATAAAGTGAATATTTTGACTGGGATTAGTTCATATTTTCACTTTGGCTGAAATAACAGCGCTGAAGTGGTATAAGTGAATTTTAACACGCTGGAGTGGTTTTAAGACAAAACTTCATCTTTATCCTTTGATCTACTTTTAATAAACTCTTAAAACTTACAGTCTATGATGAATTATTGTAAATTCCTTTTCTTTAAATATACCGTATATACACTCACCTAAAGGATTATTAGAACACCTGTTCAATTTCTCATTAATGCAATTATCTAATCAACAAATCACATGGCAGTTGCTTCAATGCATTTAGGGGTGTGAACTCCAAACTGAATGTCAGAATGGGAAAGAAAATTGATTTAAGCAGTTTTGAGCGTGGCATGGTTGTTGGTGCCAGACGGGCCGGTCTGAGTATTTCACAATCTGCTCAGTTACTGGGATTTTCACGCACAACCATTTCTAGGGTTTACAAAGAATGGTGTGAAAAGGGAAAAACATCCAGTATGCAGCAGTCCTGTGGGCGAAAATGCCTTGTTGATGCTAGAGGTCAGAGGAGAATGGGCCGACTGATTTAAGCTGATAGAAGAGCAACTTCTGTGACAGTGACGGCTCCCTTCCAGATGCGCTGAATAACTTTTATGCTCGGTTTGACAGGCAGAACGACGTGGCGGCGAGAAAGACCACCCCTTCTCCGAACGACCAGGTGCTGTGTCTCACTACAGCTGAGGTGAGGAAAACTCTACGCAGAGTCAACCCACGTAAAGCTGCTGGACCAGACAACATCCCAGGCAGAGTGCTCAGAGAATGTGCTGAACAGCTGGCAGATGTTCTCACCGACATCTTTAACATCTCTCTGAGCAGCGCCGTCGTTCCCACGTGCTTCAAGGCCACCACCATCGTCCCCGTGCCCAAGAAGTCTACTGTGTCCTGTCTCAATGACTACCGTCCCGTTGCACTTACACCCACCATTATGAAGTGCTTTGAGCGGCTCGTCATGAGACACATCAAGACCCTGCTGCCCTCCTCACTTGACCCACTGCAATTTGCGTATCGTCCTAACCGCTCAACGGACGACGCCATCTTCACTACACTACATCTTGCCCTCACACACTTGGACAAGAAGGACACATATGTTCGAATGCTGTACATAGATTTTAGCTCAGCATTCAACACTATCATCCCCCAACAACTGATAGGGAAGCTGAACAAGATCACACACAATAATACAATATTACATAAACAATACTAGATTACTGTGCAATACTTACAAGTGGCCCTGAGTCATATTCTTATGGTACTTACTGTTTTAAGACTTTTTTTTTTATTTTTTTTTTAAGATTATTATTATTATTATTATTTATTACCTTTATTCTTTATTACCTTTCTTAGTTAACAACTGTGAGCACCTGTAACCGAGCATAAGCAATTTCCCTCTGGGATTAATAAAGTTATTTGAATCTTGAATTGAATTGAATTGAACCTGTTGGGCCTGAACACCTCCCTCTGCAACTAGATCCTGGACTTTCTGACCGGTAGGCCTCAGTCAGTACGGATCGGGAACTGCCCCTCCAGCACCACCACACTGAGCACTGGGGCCCCACAAGGCTGCGTGCTCAGTCCTCTGCTGTTCACACTGCTGACTCACGACTGTGTAGCAACATACAGTTCGAACCACATCATTAAGTTCGCTGATGACACGACCGTGGTGGGTCTCATTAGCAAGAACGACGAGTCAGCGTACAGAGAGGAAGTGCAGAGGCTAACGGACTGGTGTAAAGACAACAACCTGTCTCTAAATGTTGACAAGACAAAGGAGATGGTTGTTGACTTTAGGAGGACACGAGGCAACCATTCTCCGCTGAGCATCAACGGCTCCTCTGTGGGAATCGTTGAAAACATCAAATTCCTGGGTGTCCACCTAGAGAAGGACCTCAGCTGGTCCCTCAACACCAGCTCCCTACACAAGAAAGCCCAACAACGTCTCTTCTTTCTGAGAAGACTGAGAAAGGCCCAGCTTCCACCACCGATCCTGACCACCTTCTATAGAGGAACTATCGAGAGCATCCTGAGCGGCTGCATCACTGTCTGGTTTGGGAATTGTGCCATATCGGATCGCAAAACCCTACAGCGGATAGTGAGGACAGCGGAGAAGATCATCGGGGTCTCTCTCCCCTCTATTGAAGACATCTACACCACACGCTGCATCCGCAAAGCCAACAGCATTGTGGCTGATCGGACACACCCCTCTCACACACACTTCACACTCCTGCCATCTGGAAAAAGGTACCGAAGCATTTGGGCACACACATCCAGACTGTGCAAGAGCTTTTTTCCACAAGCCATCCGTCTCCTCAACAAAAAGGGACTGGACTGATAAACACACACACACACACACACACACACACACAAACTCACTAACACAAACATTATCACACAGCTTAACTCAACTACCTCAAAATATTGGGACTGGACTGACTAATCAACACAAGTGCAGACACACTGACCTACACCACCAAATTATCGTAAACACCAACCTGTAAATGCTTCACTGTTTATCTCTTTTGCACAATGATCATTACTGGACTAATTTTTGCACTAATTCCTCAATTCTTGCTGCTGTTTTTAAAGAATGTTTACGTTTACCCACTACCTCAACACCATTTTTTATGTTCTGTTATGTCGTGGTTGCGCACTGTCACTTTGTTGTTGCTCTTGTTTGCACATTTGCACGTGCACTTTATGTTGTCTGTTAAAATTGTTATACTTAGCTAGTTAGTTTTTGTAAATTTATGTTGTAATTTATGTTAGGTCTCTCTGTCCTGTCTCTGCTAGCCAGTTAACTAGGCCTCTTGGTTAGCTAGTTTAGTGTCTCTGTTAATTTATGTTGTAAATTTATGTTGCATGTAGCACCTTGGTCCTAGAGGAACGTTGTTTCGTTTCACTGTGTACTAACTGTATATGTTTGTAATGACAATAAAGCCTACTTGAACTTGAACTTTGACTGAAATAACCACTCGTTACAACCGAGGTATGCAGCAAAGCATTTGTGAAGCCACAACACGCACAACCTTGAGGCAGATGGGCTACAACAGCAGAAGACCCCACCGGGTACCACTCATCTTCACTACAAATAGGAAAAAGAGGCTACATTTTGCACCAGTTCACCAAAATTGGACAGTTGAAGACTGGAAAAATGTTGCCTGGTCTGATGAGTCTCGATTTCTGTTGAGACGTTCAAATGGTAGAGTCAGAATTTGGCGTAAACAGAATGAGAACATGGATCCATCATGCCTTGTTACCACTGTGCAGGCTGGTGGTGGTGGTGTAATGGTGTGGGGGATGTTTTCATGGCACACTTCAGGCCCCTTAGTGCCAATTGGGCATGGTTTAAATGCCACGGGCTACCTGAGCATTGTTTCTGATCATGTCCATCCCTTTATGACCACCATGTACCCATCCTCTGATGGCTACCTCCAGCAGGATAATGCACCATGTCACAAAGCTCCAATCATTTCAAATTGGTTTCTTGAACATGACAATAAGTTCACTGTACTAAAATGGCCCCCACAGTCACCAGATCTCAATCCAATAGAGCATCTTTGGGATGTGGTGGAACGGGAGCTTCGTGCCCTGGATGTTCATCCCACAGATCTCCATCAACTGCAAGATGCTATCCTATCAATATGGGCCAACATTTCTAAAGAATGCTTTCAGCACCTTGTTGAATCAATGCCACGTAGAATTAAGGCAGTTCTGAAGGTGAAAGGGGGTCAAACACCGTATTAGTGTGGTGTTCCTAATAATCCTTTAGGTGAGTGTATATACAGTACATTTAAAAATATATTTTACGAAAAAATAAATCTAACAATCCAGATAAACAAAATAATGAATCAGGTTAATAAATGAGCTAAAGTGAAATAACTGTTCGAAAAAATGAAAAGTAAAATGAAACTAATAAAGGTTAAACAATAAGTTACAAACATCTAAACAAAAATAATAAATAGGATAAAAATAATATTAATTAAAATAATTATAATTTATAAACATTTAAAAGCAAAGTTTAAATAATCCAAGATTAAAACGAGCGGGTCAATAATACAGAAAAATGTAAAATTACTGATGTACTTAATTTCAACTTCATCTGCATCATCAGCTCTGCTTCTTATTAAAAAAGAAAAATATAAATGACAAATATGATGACGTCTGATTGTCAGGATGCAGATGTCTGGCCTCATCAGCCTACTGCACTGACACACAACATCTGGAACAGGGGCAGGCAGGCACGCGCACGCACATGCACACACACACACACACACACACACACACACACTTAGCCAGAGAAAGGCTCAGTGACAAAACGGTTTCTAGGCTGTAATGAATCTTCATAAACACAGGAATCTTGATTAAGACTTTATTTCACATCTCAATACTCACAGAACAACTTATAACTTATACTATGGAGACCTGTGTGTGTGTGTGTGTGTGTGTGTGTGAGACCCTAGGCCTTGGCGGTGCTGGACTGCGGTGTCTGTTGGCTGTGCAGCTGCTGGAGCTTCATGTTCATGACTTCAACCACAGCTGGAAGAGAAGAAAATAAACCAGGACACGTTAAAGATGAGAGCGACCCGGACACGTCACAGAAAACAGCGCTCGCCCTCAAATCAGTTTATATAGAAGTATGCTGTATGAATTGATTCTAAACACACACACACACACACACACACACACACACACACACACACACACACACACACACACACACACACACAGGGGGATGTACTCACCCTGCTTCATGCCGTATTTCTCCTGCAGAGTCGGCTGAATTTTCTCAATCTGTTTGGTCAGGAAGTCGATTTTGCGCTTAAAGAAATCTCTACCGTCCTCCACGTTCTGAAACACACACACACACACACACACACACACACACACACACACGTGCTTACTTGACCAGGAGGGACATCCTGTGCTCTGATTGGTCAGAGGGTGTTTCTAATGTTTAATTTATGCAAAGATATGCAACCGCCCTGGTCACATGACTCAGTATTTAAATATTATAATGAGCAGTGAGAGGAAGCAGGACTGAGCGCGTCCCTCTGATCATCTTCCTCATCACCTGACCTTTGACCCCTCCTGGGGGTGTGGAACAGTTTTCCAGCCAATCAGGAGCTCTCCAGCTGTCAAACCGTCTGCGTGTGTGTAGATGATGATGATGATGATGATGGACTCACCTTCTCGACAAAGTATCCCGTCCCCACGTTAATCAGCACGTGATCCACGTCGTTCAGAGTCCCGGGGACGTACATCTTCATACAGGTTAAGGACAATCAGACACTACTTACTGCGGGTGCCATGGTTACCCTGACACACACACACACACTCACACAATCACCTGTAAGTGCAGTCATTAAACAGTGTCATATCTCATTAGCATAAAGTTAAGCCCCACCCACTCTCCCGCCTTCGGCTGAGACTGGGTGAGACAGTGCAGAGCTCCAGGTGATGGAGGTGAGATCAGGGGAAGGATACGGAGCTGGTCAGAGGGACGAGTAACTCCTTCCCTGAGAGAGAGAGAGAGAGACACACACACTTTAATGAGCGCACACACACTCAGCAGTGTGACATGAACAGACTCAGGTGTTAATACGGGCGAAGCTCACCCTCGTTACTCTTCTTTAGGACGTTCAGGCTGTCCTTCGCCTCCACGTATTTGGTCTGCACCACTTTCAGCTGCGCGATGGACGACGAGAGGAACTCCGTCTCCTGAGGACAAACAACAGATCAGACGGGTGTCCCGCCCACATCCAGCAGCTTGAGATGGACAAAAAATAAAACAACTACGACATCATTCTCTCCTGAATAAAAATCAAACTCTAACAGCTCTTGTAGGAGAGGAACACACACACACACACACACACACACACACAGTTTCTTCTTCAATTTGGTTTAAGTTCATAATGTTTCACTCTGATGCTCGATGTTAAATGAACAGACTGTGGAGTTTCTCTTCCGTGATGGCACACGCCGTACTGCAGAGTGGGAGAAATCATTCACACACATGAACTGTGTGTGTGTGTGTGTGTGTGTGTGTGTAATCACAGCTAAAAGTGACTGAATAAAATCTCAGGGTGTGTGACTTTTTTATTATATTTTATTTTAGTTGTAACTTTGTAATAAGTCCACACACACGGCCTTGTGCCTCTTCTTTTATTTTTTATAAACATTTTAATGGTAAATCATCTCTGAAACACCTCGATGTTCTGATTATTATTCACTTTGTTGGAGCGGCAGGGTTTAACACCACAGAGATTTACTAAAACATCAGAGACGTCCTGAAGAAAAACTATAAAAAGACCTTCTGTAACTTTACTGCTCTAACATTTACATTGAGGAAGCAAAATTACGACGGGGTTTTTGATTTCGGTTAGCCGTGACGGCGCCTTAAACGTGCGCTGAAAAGTGATTAATAACATCTTAGTTATAAATAATTATATAGGTATACATTAAGTCCCGATGGTGTTGATATTTAAACGCGAGTGCCGGCTGTACCCGCTGTACCCGCGGTCGGTCTGCTCCGCCCAGACAGAAAACAATTGTTCATAAACCAAATGGCGAATAAGAAACGCGCAGCTTAAACATTTACTTCAGCCACCTGACTTATGAAATATATGAACTAAAAATATGAACAAAAATATATATGAAAATATTATGATGTAATCCAGGCTAACTTTAGTTTTATTATTTATTTACTCCACACTAATGTATGGAATGTGTAATAATAATAATAATAATAACAATAATAATAATAATAAATATGCTCCTTTATTTCAGTGTTTAATATCTGAGAGTCTAATATTTCTTAACAGTTTTTATTTTATTTACACAGTGAATCATAAAACTCCTGTAAAAGGGTGTATTTGTGTCTCTGTGAGGTTTAATTCTAACGACACACACACACTCCTCTCACACACACACTCCTCTCACACACACACTCCTCTCACACACACACACACACTCCTCACACACACTCCTCTCTCACACACACACACACACACTCCTCTCACACACACACACACACACACACACACCTCACACACACTCCTCTCTCTCACACACACACACACACTCCTCTCTCTCACACACACACACACACTCCTCTCACACACACACACACACTCCTCTCACACACACACACACACTCCTCTCTCACACACGCACCTCTCTCACACACGCACACACACTCCTCTCACACGCACACACCTCTCTCACACGCACACACCTCTCTCACACGCACACACCTCTCTCACACGCACACTCCTCTCTCACACGCACACTCCTCTCTCACACGCACACTCCTCTCTCACACGCACACTCCTCTCTCACACGCACACACCTCTCTCACACGCACACACCTCTCTCACACGCACACACCTCTCTCACACGCACACTCCTCTCTCACACGCACACTCCTCTCTCACACGCACACTCCTCTCTCACACGCACACACCTCTCACACGCACACACTCCTCTCACACGCACACACCTCTCTCACACGCACACTCCTCTCTCACACGCACACTCCTCTCTCACACGCACACTCCTCTCTCACACGCACACTCCTCTCACACACACACACACCTCTCACACACACACACACCTCTCACACACACACACACCTCTCTCACACACACACACACACTCACTCACTCCTCTCTCACACACACACTCCTCTCTCTCACACACACTCCTCTCTCTCACACACACTCCTCTCTCTCACACACACTCCTCTCTCACACTCCTCTCTCTCACACACACTCCTCTCTCACACTCCTCTCTCACACACACTCCTCTCTCACACACACTCCTCTCTCACACTCCTCTCTCACACACACACTCCTCTCTCACACACACACACACACACTCCTCTCTCACACACACACACTCCTCTCTCTCTCACACACACACACACTCCTCTCTCTCTCACACACACACACACTCCTCTCTCACACACACACACACTCCTCTCTCTCACACACACACTCCTCTCTCTCACACACACCTCTCTCTCTCACACACACACCTCTCTCTCTCTCACACACACACACACTCCTCTCTCTCTCACACACACACACACTCCTCTCTCTCTCACACACACACACTCCTCTCTCTCTCTCTCACACACACACACACACACACACTCCTCTCTCTGTAATAAACATGACTTTGGTGTTTTCCGGAGTTTATATTAATAATAATAATAATAATAATAATTATATAACCTGATCCAGCTGAGACTTTAATCCTTCCAGCTGCGGGAGAGACAACTCGGTAAGATTGACCGCCATGTTGGAGGAAAGGGAACACTTCCGGGTCAACCGGAAGCTGTAGGTCTTCGTTCGCGTCGCTTTCCGGAAGTGATGTGAGTCAGACCTTCATCATCTTCATCATCATCATCATCATCTATGTGTGGGTCACTGACGGATAAGACTTTTTAATAGGCCAATTTTAAAATACCAAAAATATGGATATGTTTAGCCATTTTCTAAACACTTGGAATGTAGTGTACACGTGCCTTTATAAAGAAAAGTAAAAAAATTGTCATTTTAGTGTTTTTACACTTAAGTTAATAAAACACAGCCTTAAAAAAGTCATCTGGGGCGACCGTAATATATCTCAGAATTCACATTTTTATGTATCATTAAGACTAGTTGAACTCGTATCAGTAAGTAGATAAACTGATGAAGAAAGATAAACTGCCCTTTCATTTTATGAAAACCATTATTTCACAAGTTTATTCTATAATATCAGAGTCTCCTTCATTATCCAGTTAAAATAAATGTTTATCCCTATAAAAGGAATGGAAAATGGCTGAATTTAGAAAAAAAAGATAAAATATACAAATAATTATACTTAAACAATTAACTCTATGTATATAATTGATGTATAGAATATGAAAACTACAAATATAGGACATATATCTATCATTTAAAACATTTAGCAGTGATCGCCCCACATGATACTCGCCCCATATGATGTTTTCAGGTTTACTCAAGTATAACAGGCTAACGGTTAGCCTCAGAAACCAAACTAGCTTCTTCTAGTGACAAAGCACTATCAAATTTATCATCAAAATATAGATTTGTGGAAAAAAATTATAATTCACAGTTTTGGGGTGGTCGCCCCACTTTTCAGACTAAAAGTGCCTACGACATTACAGCAGTTAAAAAACAGCTTTTTTTTACTATATGAGAGACTGATTTACTATACAGTTGTTTCCAGGGGGTCTTCACTTGTGTCTGGCTGATGCAGTATCCCATCCTTGAGATGTTTTTTAAAATAAAGGTCCCAAAATTGTGGTTTGTTGATGGTCGCCCCGGATGAAATGGATAGAATCAACATAATTCGGACAACATTCGTTTGTATATCATGATAGAAATATATAAGCAAATGCTTTATAGTTTTGTCAATGGATGTAAAACATGTTTAAAATTATGCCAACTAGGAAAAGGGATATATTTAAGTTGATTTAAAGTGTTTTTAAACCAGTTGTCCTAACTAAAGTCAAGGCCGGACGGTCGCCCCATATGGTGTTTTGGCACTTCGGATAGCAGAAAAGTGATGAAAAACTTAAAAATTTGGAGAAGTTAGAGTGGTTTAGTAGGTAAAGAAGGTATTAAAGTGATTATATATATATATATAGTCATATAATAAGATGAAGTACATCATAATTCATTTGGTGCATGACCCAAAATAACGGACTTCCTGTTGAGTTGAGCACATGACATTCAACACGAAAGTTGTTCAGCTCTAAATGAGATCTTGGGCCCAAAGAGCAGCCGATGTGATGTTAACACCTTATACTTAGAATTTATTTTAAACATTTTACTTCATATCAAACTGTGTTTGTGACAAATAACTTTAGAATTTTTATTTGAAATATTTTATGACTTCAGCTTTGAAGGTTTATTTTCCTCCCTCACACATGGAGCACCTTGTCCCGGCAAGGCGTGTCCACAGCAGAATATCTGACCCAAACACAAACGGGTCTGGAGCAGCTCTGCATCCACTGTAGTTTTAGAATGAGGACAAATAACTAACTATTGGTATGATATAAAGCACAGCACCCTCTGGTGGCTCCTCCACACCACACGGATACGAGCAGGCAACAATAGTTTTAATTAAAGAATGAGCTGCTTGTACAGAGCTAAACACTTTCAAGCTTAAACTCCTAGTCCTTTATTACTGAGTATTAAACTAAAGTACATTTACAATCTAAAAATGACCATTCACAAAAAAGTTTTATAAATTTAATATAAGTTACAAATCTGTCACAGCAATTTAAAACAGCAAACAGAACAAGATTTTATAAAACAAATGTACAAGTATTCAAAATACACAGATTAAAATCTCAAAGTGTTGAAAATCTTTAAATCATGAAAATCTAAGCTGTAAAACCAACATACACGACTTCAGGTCGGTGGTCATGTGACAGCAATGTTGCTGAAATACCACTGTAATAACAGGACTGGGGCTAGTGTGTGCGCGCATGTGTGTGTGTGTTAGCGCAGGTGTACAGGGAGGCCGTACGCCACCGGTGCAGCGCCTATCATGTGCTTGAGGTGTGTGGAGTCACGGGATTGGATCAGGTGCTGGAGCAGGGAGGAGCCAGACCCAGAGGAGAGCCAGGACTGTAAGAGGGCTGAGGTGAAGCGGTCGATATCACGATCCGTCACGTCCCACAGGTTCCCCAACACTAATGGACTGCAACACACACACACACACACACACACACACACACACACACACACACACACACACACACACACACACACACACACACACACACACACACACACACACACACAAGAAGGGTTAAAGCAGCGGTGTGTTAACGCTGTGGTCAGTGATACAAGTCACAACTGCAATGAAACACTGTTGAGAAGGAAGAGGCCACTGGAGGCACCATCACTTTCTCACACGCAAACACTTTCTACAGTGTACAGTACTCGGATTCCTAACGGTGCAAAAGCACGAGCTAAGGCCATGGAGTAAACAACTTTACCATCCAACTCCAATAAAGTAAAACAATAAAGACATAAATGAATAAAGCATTCTGATTGGTTATGCAGGAGTGACACCACAGTCTTTGTGAACCCTAAATTTAAACATTACTCGGGTGGACTTTTGTGCACACAGGAGTGAACGAGGAAACAATCAAGGTGCGCGTGTGTGTGTTCATGTTTCCTGATTCAAACGATTGCACTTTAGGTCCTGTTTTTACTAAAAGCGTCTCAGTGTAAGTGATGCAGTTTTGGTCCTACTTTTATAAGTAACAACAACTTATCAAGATTATTAAAATAGGGAAATCACTTTAATCTCCACCAAAACGTAGAAGAGCTCTGGAGGTGTCTTAACTTTTTAGGAGTAGTGAGGACATGATATTTGGGCAGAGACATGTGCAGAGGAGAGACATTTTAGTGACGGAGCTCATTAATGAACATGTACACTGTCTCCACAGGAGACACTCACACTGGACGGGTTTTTATTAACACTAAAGATGCAACTTTGAAACAGTGACCGTGTCGGAAATAATGAATTAAACTTTGTGTAAAAAAAAAAAAAAAAGTGTTTTCCCATAATACATACAGTACACACACACAAAGTATATACGTCTCATCTGTGTGCATGAAGCTTTCACACAATTGCCGCCGATTACAGCATTTCACTTTTCCACTGTTTAAAACTACAAAAACCTGTAAAACTACAACACCCACTATAACATGTAACCTACTTTACGGCTCTCAGTGTCATAAACAGTGATGTCACACAGTTTCCTCAGCGCAGTCCCACTCCTCACTGAGAGTAAGAGTAGGAAGCTTCATAAACTGTTGTGTCCTACACCGAGATAAGAATATTTTCAGTCGTAAATGATCTTTAAGCCGAATTCCTTCGATTGATTCTGAGACGTTTGGTTAATACTGAGGTCTTAAGAAGTGATTTAACAGAATTTACAGTTTGTCCACTAGGGAGACGAATTGTATGTAAAATTGTAAAAAAATAAATAAATAAATAAAATAGACTGAGTTAAATAACATGTGTGTGTGAGAGAAAGAGAGAGAGATAATTACCAGCCGGCGTTGAGGTAGCTGAGGACGATTCCGTTCCCCTCCATGTTCCCCTGGACACTAAGCGCAGCACTACTGCACCCGAGCAGCAGGGACACCGCGCGGACGTTCCCGCGGAGGAGACGCTGCGTGTCCAGGAAGCGCGCTCCGGCTCCGTGTCCTATATAACTGCACCAGCACACGACACGGATCGGTTCAGTGTTAATATGACTGACACACACACTGTGGTTTATAGATCAGCGCCCTACTCACATGTACAGGTCTTTAGTGGAGACAGCCTCCTGGAGCTGATCAGGATCAGGAGGAGCTCCACACACACCCTGCCACGCCCGCTCACTGTGAACATCACACACACACACACACACACGACATCAGTATAAATGCAGTCCCATAAAGTTATAATATTAAAGGTGACTGATGATGTAGATGCGTTTCTGTAGTGATGAACGTCCTGCAGAGGTCCTTCACACTCACGAACGGCTCAGTGCTTTAGCTCGTTTACAGAAACCCGGGCCACGCCCGTGTAAGGTCACAGCAGCAGGGCCGTGCTCAGGTAACACGTGGCGTGAGGTGAGGTGAGGTGTGGGACGCGGCTCAGTGAGGATGAAGACTCCTGTAGGTCACCACATTTACACTCGTCCTACACACCTGACCACACCAACAACGACGGAGGGCCACGAGCTAGCTCACACACGGCTTCAGGAGCGTCTACACTGGGGTGACGGAGCACACGTCCTGTTCTCCGTCACCACCCCGCTCGTTTAAAACTAGACACCGAAACCGCGCGTTTAGAAAAGGAGTGAAACAGAAACAGGGCTGAAACCAGAACGCAGGATCTTCAGCTGGAACATCACTCACCCGGTAAACCAGTCTCTGAAGCGCTTCTCCGTCTCCGGAAGGTTTCCGTCAGGGTTTAGAACAAAATACACCTGCTGAGGATCAACACCACGCGACAGCACGCAGTCTGGGTCCACCTGAGGGGGAGGGGTAGAGCATTCGGGTCACATGACCGTATCTATAAACACATCAGTGTAGAGTGGAGCAGAGTGTGTGTGTGTGTGTGTGTGTGTGTGTGTGTGTACCGCTTGGAGGTGACTGTGCCCCAGTATGGTGTGAAGTGACGGCATACGAGTGACAGAACGAGGCTTTAAGCACGAGATGTTCTCCCATGGCAGCTTCTGAAGATACTGCACACACACACACACACACACACACTTTAATTAGCAGAGCCCACATTAAACCCCTCGTCCCTGTATTATAATCCGAGATCTGCATCTCCCAGAGATCCACCTTGTCCAGGATGAGGAGTGTGTGTCCCTGAGGTTCCTCTCTCCCCCTCAGCTCACACACACTCTTCCGGAGCAGCTTCAGGAAGTCTCCATCTTGCAGACACGCCCCCTCAGACAGAGACTGCAGGTCAGACGGAGACAGGAGCGGCGCTGCAGAAAGGACCACCTGCAGGAACAAGAGAGCGTTTAACATCAAGGTCCGTCAGGGTCGCCATCAGGTACGCGCTCGTCTCTCTGACCTTCAGCACGTCCGCCGTGAGCCTCGATCCTCTCACTGAACACTCAAGGGCTTTCATTTGAGCCGACAGCTCAGGGTCGGAGGTCATGGGGAGGAGCAAGGCTCGCCACACACCCAACGCCTCCTCTATCTCCTCGAGAAGTTTCTGAAAATGTATAGAAATGATGAACAGGTGACTGATGGATAAAACTCCAAACATGGCTTTTACTGCAGGCTATGACTGTCTCAAACACTCTCCCCTACTCCAACCTAGTGCACTACATAGGGTCCAACACCTGTGTCCAACCTTAAGTGCACTTTAGAGTGTCTACATGGCTCACATTACTTATAAAGATGTTTAAAGTAATTATGAAATGTTGATTTGTGTGAGATTAATGAGAGAATATTAACGAGTGAGTGTAAGTGGGCTGAATGTTTCACCTGCACACGAGCGTCGAGAGCCTTCCTGCCCTCCCACCAGTCCGCCTTGTCCGTCACCGCGCTCACCTTCTTCTGGCTCTGCAGCACCGCCTCCATCTCCTCCAGCAGCACGGCCATCGGGCGCTACACACACACACACACACACGATGCATAAACACACTAGAGCACACACATCGAGGTACAGTACACTACAGAAAGCTACACGTTGCTCATACGCGTGTCTGCGCAGTCGGGATCCTCATGGTGATGGGGGCGGAGTCACGTTCCAACCGCGTGATAAGAACGGTGCTGCCAATCTCACCGGGACGTGTCCCCACGAGGGAGAGCAGGCACACGGTTACACCTGCACGAGACCACACACACACACACACTCCAGTTAAATCACAGCCAATAAAAGCGGCGGTTAGGTCTCAGCTTGTAGGTGGGGTTACCTGAGGGCAGGTGCTGGAGCTGCTGTGTGAACTCTGTGCAGTGTGTGTGGGGGAACTGCTCCGGCTGCGTGCAGGTGAAGGAGTAGACGCTCTCGAGGGCAGACAGGGAGTTCGTCTGCGTCTGACTGGGTGATTCCTCCAGACTCAGTCCGCTCAGACTCTCCGATACGTCACCGCTCGACTTCTTCAGCTTCCTAACGGCGAGGAGGAAGAACTTCATCATTCTGATTCACACACACACACTTTATACAAACTTTCAGAATTTCTTTTGATTGTGTAAAAGCTGCTTTGCGACAATATTTATTGTTAAAAACACTATGGAAATAAAACTGAATTTAACTTTAGTGAAATGAGGTAGTTAAAGGTGGAAAATCCACAAATATAAGAGAAATAAAAAGAAAGCCATGAACTTGAAACAAACACGGGCCGCTCGACACACCTGATCCGATTGGCCAGGTGACGAGTCATGTGGTGACGAGAGGCCACGCCCAGCGACTGAGCGTGCAGCATCGCCGTGGTGATGGGATCGGACGTGCCGAGTGACTGGGCGAGCAGCAAGCACATGTGTGGGTAGAGGGAGGGGCTTGGGAAGTGGTGGAGGAGGAGCCAAGAGGATGTCAAGAGAGAACGGATCCCATCTACAGAGAGCTCATCTGCGCGCACGCACGCACACACACACACACACACACACACCTCAATCATTCTGATTACTGTTCTTTTCTTGAATTAAGAGCTCACTGTGTTAATTGAGCCGTGTTGAGGTCAGTGATGTCACTCACCTGGTGTGGCGTGTGTGTGAGGTAGTGTTAGTCCAGTCTGCCCAGAGCTCCTGAGCTCCTTCACACAGTCTCGGGTCAGGTCTGCTCCCAGATCTCTCCTGAGAACCTCACAGTCAGCGTCAGGGCCTTCAGCCACGCCCCCTACACACACACACAGTACAGCTGTAACCCATCGTTACACACACCTAGTACAGCTGTAACCCATCATTACACACACCTGTGTCCAGCAGCTCTGAGTCAGACTCATGAAGGTCCTCCAGACTGATGTCCAGACCTCCTTCGTCTTCATCCTCGCGGATCATCCTCATCCTCTCAGGTTTATCCACATCGCCGCCGCTCGGACCTTTCCTCCCTCGCCCCCGCCGCGGCCGCGTTTCTTCCTCGGAGGAGGCGCCACTGTTGCAGAGGGCGGTGCTTTTCTTGCCGGTTCTGGTGTGTCTGGGCCCGTCCCGTTCGGAGGCCCGGCTCAGAGAGACTTTAGAGGCGGGTTTGGGAGCCGAAGATACGGCGCGCTTGTCGTGCGATTTCGTCTTCGGCACCTCAGCCGGCTCGGCGTCGCTCTCATCGCTGAACTCCACCTGGGAGGGACAGCAAGGGATTATGGGTAAATATAAAATGAGACGTGTACGCGTGTGCGAGTATGAGGATCTCTTTTCAGACCTTAAAGCGTGAGCGTTTGGTCCGTTTCGGAGCTGCTGGAACCGGTACAGGTTTGTCTTGGAGAGGCGACGCATCTTCAAAAACCTGAAAGGAACCCTTTGACGCGTCCTTTGATCTCGTGACCCCGCAGCGGCTACTGGGCGTGGCCTTGGCTGCAGGAAGAGGAGTAGAGCTCACTGTAATATCGGGCACCTCTGTGGTGAAGTCGAAGGCGCTCAGGTCGGTGCCGGCGGGTGTCATGGTGGAGACGGCCCTGGGTCTGGGCGTTCGGGACGCTCTGGGGGTTTTGAAGACCGCGCCCGGGTTCATGATGCTGATTTTTGTTACGGAGCTCTTGGTTTTCTTTGAGGAAGCAATAGTGACTTTTTTACTCCCCGTGTCTACACACACCTCCTGCTTGTTCTCCGTGAGGTTCTTAGCTGAAGGTGCTGGGAGGGGTCCGTCACCGCTGGAGCTCTTTCCTCGGGGTTTGACCTGCGCTTTGGGTTTGGGGGGAGCGGGAGGAGTCCAGCCCCACGCCAAGGAGAACAGCTCGTCAGGGCTGCACTGCTTCTTTCCAGCCAGAGCCAGACACAAGGCCACGCCCTTGGCCCCCAGCAGCGCCGCTTTCAGATGCCCCAGCTCGGGGAACAGCGCCCCCCGGGGCTCCGCGGCCTTCAGGCCCGCCTCCATCTCCTCCCACAGAGCGCTGGCTTTACCCGTCTCGGCCAGGCCGCGGCACAGGTGTGTCAGCACCGCGCTCAGGTGCGCCCTCACCACCTCCGTCTGCAGCATGCGCGGCTTTTCCGGCGGTTTAACGCACATCAGCGCTGCCAGACGGGTGTGGAGCTTTGCGCCGATGTGACGACACCGAAGCCTAGCGACGTGGCGCAGACGTCGAGAATTCTGCACCTCGCTCTGGGCGTCGGCCTGCGCCAGGGCCCAGAGCACGGCGACCCGAGCCAGGGCGGGTTCGGTGCAGCAGGGGCAGGAGCAGCTCTCGGCGTGGCTCAGGCAGGACAGCAGACGCTGCCGTTTGGGCTTCAGAGGGGGCGAGGCGTCCTGCCCCAACCCGCTCAGCTCCTCTAACGCCTCCCGGCCCAGAGAGCGGGAGCTCAGGAGCCCACGCATGTCCTCTTCCTCCTCCTGCTCCTCCTGGAGCTCGGGGGCGGGGCCTCTAACAGCCGGGCGGCCTTTACGGGGTTTTAACTTCACCTCCGACTTCTGCTGCTGCTCACCAAAATCTAAAACCATAACAGGAGAGACACATCTGATCACAAACAGCTGCACTGCTGATGAAAGAGAAATCAAATGGACCAATCAGAACGCAGGCTGTCCAAAAGATCTGATCACCTGTGCAGAGATCCAGTAAGTGTCGGACCTGCTCCAGATCCAGAACACCGGCTTCACCTCCACCTTTCATCAACTCCAGCTCGGCTTTCAACACCAGCAGCTCAGCACAGCTACAACACACACAAACAGATTTGTCTCATGCAGGTGGAACACACCACTGCAGCCTGGCGTGGAGGCTGAGGGTCGAGTCCTGCTCATTATAGGTGTTGGTTATTTATAGTGATTGAAGTTTGGTGTGTGTGAGAGTGTGTAAAGCAGGACTTACTGGCTGAGTGTGTGCAGTTTGGTGGCAAGTTTGAGAGCCTCGAGACACTGAGCTTTGGCTTCATGAGCCGCTCCACTCGCGCTCCTCAGACGCACCATCCTCTCGGAGCAGAGCAACACCTCACTGAGCAGCAGCCACTTAAACACCACACTGTCCCCTACACACACACACACGTACACACACTCTCATATGCTCGTTCTACACTCCGACAAAAACTTCAACATGCATCATCAGTAATAACTTCATCTCATTTCAGAGTATTTAACAGCACTGGTGTGTGTGTGTGTGTGTGTGTGTGTGTGTGTGTGTGTGAGTGAGAGAAAGACAAAAACCAGTTAGTTTGTACTAGAGTTTATTGCCGTATCAGCTTCACAGGCTATTTCATGGCAGATACATATTTACCATGTAACTAATTTATACCAACCAATATAATGTTATAGATATAATGTAGGAGATTTAAAGGGAAGTGGGAAAAAAATAAATTAAAATCATAGTAAATAAATATCTAAAACCAGTTAGTGAGGCTCGCTCTCAGATCATATTATCTGATTAGCTCGTTTGTGTGCGTGCGTGTGTTGCAGTGATTTTGATCGGATGTGAATTAGTCACTAAAACCAGAGACATGATCATCAGACTCCAGTCCAGCAGGTGGCAGCATCAGGAGACGAGGAGCATGAATGTGTCAGCTGTAGACTGTTTAACATGTACAACTGATTCTGAACTGACATCTGACTCATCGATCCAATCCTGTCATCTGGCCATCAGTGTGTGTGTGTGTGTGTGTACGTACCTTGGTCTACGAATCGCGTGTCAGTGTTGAGACTGGGAGCTCCGTAAAACCCGTGTCCCAGCAGCATCATGACGAGACTGCACAACAGCTTCAGGGCTTCATACTGGGCCGTGTCCGGAGTCTTTACACCTGCACACACACGGAGTTTAGAGGTGGAACAGGCTTGTGCCGTTTATAGTGTGTGTGTGTGTGTGTGTGTGTGTGTACCGTGCTGGATGATGGTCTGGCGCAGGTGTGTGTGCAGCGTCTCCGTGTCGAGGCTGAGGAAGGCGCTGGCGGTCTGCAGAGCTCGAGCCTTCAGCATGTACCAGCCTTTAGAGTGATGCAGCGCCGTCTCCTTCAACACCTCACACACACCGTGTACACCCGTCTCCACCTGACACACACACACACACACTTTACTACTTATGTACAATACATGTGTACTCACATCCACAGACCAATGTGTGTGTGTGTGTGTGTGTGTGTGTGTGTGTGTACTCCACCTCTCCGAGTGTGTAGTGGAGCTGTGCCCTGAGCAGTGTGTTAGTGACAGACAGGACACTCGCTCCCTCACAGTTGGTATTTAAACACCTCTGAACCTGATCCAACTGGACCTGAGAACACAAACAGCACCAACACTGTAATAAACACACGGCGACGAGAGCCCCCAACACACACACCTACGCCCACCCCACACACACACTCACCTGTGCGAGGTGTGGAGAGCCCAGGTCTAGCAGGAGTTTAGCGGCGTGGAGTGAAGCGCTGGCGCTGTTCTGGACGTCACCGAGGAGCTGAAGAAGAGACGCTGCCAGCTGATAGGACTGCAGAGCCTGCAGCGTCTACGGGAGGACCAGATCAACGAATGAGCCGCGCACGCACGTGTGTGTGTGTGTGTTGTAAAGCATTAGGTAGACCATTGACCTGATTAGATTTTCAATGTCATTATTTTAATCCAGTTATGCTCGTTAACAGTAGTGTGATGTAGCTGTATCTCACCGGGTTGAGTATTTAAAGCCTACTAAACACTGAGGAGCTGACTTTAACATGTAGATGATGCTAACGACACTTTAGCCCTCGCATTTATGGACTTATCAAATTCCTTTGGGGTTAAACAAACTATAAATAGATCAACTCACCGCTGTAATCATACACTAGATTTAATTATATCTCATGGTATAGATGTCTCTAATATAGAGATCTTACCTCAAAGTCATGATATCACAGATCATCACCTCCTGATATATACTCTACATGTAGAACAGATTAGCTGCGTCTCCCCACGTTATCGATTTGTTAGAAATATGAATCCGACTACTAAAGACAAATTCACAAGTAATCTGCCGGATCTGTCCCAATTACTTATTAGACCCCTAAATGCAGACGATCTAGATGAAGTGACCAGCAGCATGGGTACTATTTTTACCAGTACATTAGACACTGCTGCTCCCATCAGATTAAAAAAAGTCAGAGATAAAACACTTGCTCCTTGGTACAATAGTCATACTCGCGCCCTAAAGAGAGCAACCCGTAACCTCGAGGAAAACTAAATTAGAAGTTTTTCGAATTGCATATAAAGACAGTATGTGCAGCTACAGACAGGCTCTAAAAACCGCTAGGACCGAGCATCTTAGCCAACTGATAGCAAGAAACCAAAACAATCCCAGGTTCTTATTTAATACAGTGGCTCGCCTAACAAAACCTAATTGTTTTTTCATATTGAGCTCCAAAACTTTGGAATAGCCTTCCAGACAGTGTTCGGGGCTCAGACACAGTTTCCCAGTTTAAAAGTAGACTCAAGACGCATCTCTTTAATCTGGCATACGCGTAACTCATCCCATAACCTCATACTTCAGTACATCTATTCTGAATGGCAACTACGCTAATTCTCTCCATCTGTTCTGTACTTTTCTACCCATCTCAAGGCATCTGGAGATTGTACCAGCTTCAGTAGACAAAGGCCAACCCTGTGAGGATCCTGAGGCATCTAGAGAAGGACCAGCTCCAGCTGGATTCTGCTTTATGATGGTTGGAGCTACACATCCTGCTCCTGTGCATAGATCTACCTTGAGCATGTGTGTGTGTGTGTGTGTGTGTGTGTACCTTGCCCATGAGGGTGTACAATGCAGCCATAATCAGGATGGAGGAGGCGGTGTGTTTGGGGTCCCTGACTGCAGGTACAGAGGCGTCCTTCAGCAGAGTCTCCCAGAGCAATAAACACTTATCTAAGGGCTCCATGTGCTCTAGACAGGGGGGGTCAAAATAATTGCAATGTGATTGTCAAATCGTGCAGCTCTAATTGTACATGACATTTAGGTCCCCAACAATTCTAACACCCAATTTTTGTGACATATAACAACTTATTTTTTTTCCTTTCTTCAGGCAGATACGAAATACATTCGATTAAACCAGAAGCAGCTCTCAGGACCATTTATCATTCAATTTGAACTAAGTGCACAAACTTTTAAACACGTCTCACTACATGTTGTTTGATTGCTAAATAATGACAGTGCATGAATTTATGTATTTATTACATACATATTATATATACATACACACACTCCTTTTCAATGAAAATATCTGTTTTAAATGACTTAAGATCAGTGTGTGAGAATACACTTCTGTTTCAGACACAGTGAGAGTGTATAAGGGTGTGTGTGTGTTTGTGTGTGTTTCTCACTATTGTGCTCAGACAGATTAAAGCGCAGTCCGTCATACACCAGTTGACTCTCCTGGACCTTCTGCTTGTCCTCGTACTCCAGGTCGTTAGTGGGAACTGGCTCCAGATCAGCCGCGGTCTTACTGCCCTCCTGCACCGCACGCAGACGCCGTTCCGTGTCCACCGCCTGATGCCAAGCGCGCGCACACACACACACACACACACACACTAACTTTAGTTTCTTTAGAATTCTAACAGAATCTGAATGAACTGGGACGGTACTGTTACAGATAGTGTAATTCCGATATGACAGAATCACGATACAAACCGAATCAACACCGGAGTATCGTGATTCTGTCACATCAGGTGAACCCAGTCCCGACTCCTCATGTCCCAGAGAGCGTTCCCTTAATCCTTAGAGATAAACTTATCAAACTATACATCTATACAATTTTTTGATTTCTGTTAACTGATTTGCATCATCCCTGTTCACTGTTAAAAAAAACAGGGGGGATCCTTTGAACCTGGGTTTGATTCCCGCCTTAGATATACATGTGTGTGTGTGTGCGCGCGTGCGTGTGTGTAATTGGTGTTTCCAAATTGCCTGTAGTGTGTAAATGTGTGCGTGTGTTCGTGTTCTCTGTGATGGATTGGCACCCTGCCCAGGGTGTACCCCACCTCATGCCCCAAGTCTCCTGAGCTAGGCCCGCCCCCTGTGACCCTGTACACAGAATAACGCGGTATAGACGCGTTAGAGTGAGACGACCGTAGCCAGGACAACATTGGAGTGTTTGGCGGGGGTTAAGAGCACAAGCCTATCAGGTTAGTGTGTGCAAATTCACACCAGCAAACACCAGGTAAAGGGGGCGGAGTCTTCTGGATTGACAGCGCCTTCTAATTTAGATTTCCTACAGCAGAAGTTGATTTCCCCTATAAAAAGTGAATAGTCCCGCCCCTGACCTCCTGTAGATTGGCCTCAAGCGTGCAGATGTAGAGCCAGAGGGAGGCGTGCGCCTTCTCATCCCTCAGCCTATCAGAGCTCTCCTCCGTCTCAGGCTCCTCCTCCAACAAGCGCAGAGCCTCATGAACAAAATCCACTGCAGAGCTGAAAGGAGAAAATTACACACACTCGAGCAGAGTACAACCGGAATTACAACCACAACACATTAACTATTACACATCTGAAATGAGACACAATCCGAGTGCTGAAAAGGCAAACAATAAGTATTATTACATCATAAGATGTACGAGCCTATCAGGTTACAGTATGCAAATGAAGACCATTTTACTCTCATCTAATTCTTAAATACCACATTACTGAACTGTGTGTGTGTGCGCGCGTGTGTGTGTGTGTGTACACACCAGTCAGTCTGTTCACTGAAGTCCCGGTAACACACCACCTGGGCCATGTCACACAGGTACGAGGCGCGGCGGAGCGTGTGTGTGGTTTCCTCGTGGCAGATCTCAAGCAGATCACAGAGTGTGTTATAGCGCTCCTGTGCCGTGTCGCCGCTCTGCTCCTTATACAGCCGAAGCTCCTCCTCCAGGAGACGCAGACACACCTCCTCGTCAACCGTGGCCGCTCCCAGACCGTCCCTCAGGGTCCTGACCGAGAGACAGCGACGGTTACGGGTTCTACAGGAACAATTTAATCTGAAAATAATCTCCGGTAAACCACGGGCGCGGCAGGTTCACCTGAGGCGCGTGTCGTCCTCTCCGGCCCGCGCTGCGTCGCACTTGGTCTTAACCCACAGCGACACCGGTTCTGTAAGATGATCCAGAACCCGAGAACCTAAAACCCGAATCCAGCGCACGACCCAGTCTAGAGCTCGGTCCAGACGAGACGCTCGCCGACTGCACTGCACCGCCAACATGAAGCAGCGGTTCACCTGCACGCACACAACCAAGAAATGAGCAAACCGGTGTGAGAGTCTGTGTGTGTGTGTGTGTGTGAGTGAGAAAGAGAGGTCACGGGGGCGGGACTAACCCTGTCCACAGGAAAAGAGGAGGGACAGTCTCTACTCAGCTCCTGGCAAATAATCTCCACCAGTCCATACGCTTCCTCATACAGCTTCCTGTTAAACAACTCGTACACCACGTTGTTCACCACAGACACTACACACACACACACACACACACAGTCAGAACTAATCATGTTAATAGTACACATGTATACACGATGCTCTGTTATGTAATCTGTTGTTTTGCTGTGGGTTAAGGGCGTCGCTCAGGGTCGTGGTGAGACTCGAACCTGATACCTCCTAAACAATGGTTATATTTTAAACATTCTGTCTCAGTCACATTAAACGTGTGTATTCTAATGACCAAGTGTCTGAATGAATAGTTTGTATAACAAGACACTTCAAAATGAACCCCCCCCCACCCCCACTTAACAGGCTAATTCCCAGTGAGAGATGAGTTTTAAACCAGAGATGAGTTTACACTGCATTATCCTGCATGTGGTATAAATTTACATAAACTAATCTTCTGTGATTTAAAACAAAACCCTGACCTTCACTCGTCCCTGTCAGGTCTAATTCACACCATCACTGCAGGATCAGATCTTTGATAAGTTTCTCAGAGATCTGATTTACTGCTTTTAGTTCTTTAAACTCATCCGACCCCATCAGTCTCTCCCAAACACACGCCAAGACGAACACTAAAGGGTCGGGTTCCGATCGTCCTGAAGTACCCCGCAGAGAGAGCACTACTCAGTGTGTTCACTGTGGTGGTGGGGGGAGCGCCAAATCGGATTTAAATATTTATCATCAATATTATTGAGAATTACATCATATTAAAAGGACAAAGTTTTACATTTAAATTGAATAAAGAAATCCTTAGTATTATATTATATTGACTAAAGATCTACAGAGATTTTTTTTACAGATTGATTAATAATCAATTATTAAAGTTACACACATTTCAATAGTACGTTTTGTAATGGTGTTAGGTTTTGATTCAGTAAACATTCAATATTTGATGTCCATAGTGAAAATTTCCACAGCAGCAGCGACGGGTATTTGTTTGTATTAAGGTTTATTGCCGTATCTATCTGCGTATTTCATGGCAGATAGATATTAGACATTTAACTAATTTATACCAACCAAGAATATTATGTTATAGATATAATAAATGATTTAAAGGGTAGTGTGAAAAAATAAATAATAATAATAATAATAATAATAATAATAATAATAATAATAAAATGAAAAAAAAAAAAAAGGCCTTGGCCAGTCGAAAAGATTTTACACAAAGTTGTTTAGATGCACTTCTGCTAGAAATTGTAAAAGTTTTTTTGGTTTTATCTTGCAGAACAGGTTCTTTACATTGTTGTCTCATGGTATTAAAACATGGGCAGGTGCAGTAACGGGTATTAGAGGTGCTTATGTTACCATGGTAACGCGCGGAGGAAGTGACATCAGCTCTGGCGACACTGCAGGGTGTTCGAACGGTGGAGTTTTGTCGAGAGAAGTTCCTCACCGATATTCCCTACATATGGAGCAGGGACTAGGGAGCTCCCTGTGAAGTACACTTCGGAATGGAACACAGCTTAAGTCATGTTTTGGTTCTTTAGCGCCCCGCCCATAAACCCATACCACTTCTCCCAGTGATTTGTGGGTTCATGTTTAATAGTGAACTTTAATTAATTAATTAATTTATTTTATACATTTTATTTTCATCCAGCGGATTGACGAAACTCACAAGAGATTTAACAGTGTTAAAGTGATCAGGAAACGCTACCTCTGATTAAAATGTGCTGTGTTCTGTGTGTTCAGAACTACAGGCAAGAGATACTGAGGGACTGAAACTGTAATCTTTCTCTACAAGGAGAAACTCCGCGCAGAGTGATAGCGCTCCCCTGATGGGAATGTACAGGTGTGTTTTACCTGCTTTCAGGAAGAAGCCATCATTGGACAGTTTGCGGATTTCCGTCATCATGCGTCCCGCAGTTGCCTGGCAGTACAACAGGATTCTGTCCAGAAACTCAACAACCGAGTCCTAAACACAAACACACAGTCCAATATTAATTTGTCTTTCAGGTTATGTTAAAATTCTGAACAAACTTTGCAAATATTTTGCTCCTCCCACACAGGAAGTGGGAACAGAAACCTGCAGGATCACAGAGGAACTGCAACATTCTACCCTCTTATATGTAAAAATGTATAAATAAAAAAAATTAGATCAGTCAGCGCACTGATACATAAACCGCTGCACAAAAGTAACTTGATTTTAAGTTCATTAAAATCGACTTAGTGATATTAAGCAGGAACTCCTGGTACTAAACCTGGGTATAATGGTAACATCTAACGCTCACTCTCACTCACTCATCTTCAATACCGCTTTAGGCTGTATTCAGGGTTGCGGGGGCGGAGCCTATGCCAGGAGACTTTGGCACGAGGCAGGGTACACCCTGGACAGGGTGCCAATCCATCGCAGGGCATAGACACTCAGACACACACTACGGGCAATTTGGGAATGCCAATTAGCCCAACCTGCATATCTTTGGACTGTGGGAGGAAACTGGAGTACCCGGAGGAAACCCACCAAGCACGGGGAGAACATGCAAACTCCCCACACACAGAGACAGGAAATGAGCCTGGACCCTGCGGGGGGAAGGCGACAGTCCTAACAGATGTACATCAGGGTGTGGTGTAGGGGCCCCCCCCACCGCTAGACGAATAGCTACACAAGCAAACAGGCTTAAATCATTTTTGTGCGCGCGTGTGTGTGCGCGTTACCTGTGAGGTGTGTAAACTGTCGTAGGTGCTGGTGAAGCCCTGGTACAGACTGAAGCACAGAGAATACTGCAGCTGCGGCGAGCTCTGAAAAACAGACACACGGCATGAAGACGCGGTCTCACCTCAAGGAGAAGCAAAGGACACATGGGGGGGACGCCCTCACCTCCTGCTGTCTTATCACAAACTCCTGATATTCCTCCCAGAACGAAAAGCTGGCCATGAGTGTAGCTCCGCCCATGCCGGTCGTCTGCCCCGCCTCTGTCGCCCAGACAACTAGCTGGCACGCCTCCATCAGGGCGTGGCCTTCTGCCGCACCGAGAGCAGCAGGCAGGCCCCGGAGGACGCGAGCGCAGTCTGTGAACGTCCTGCTGCACTCCGCTCCGGCGCCGAGGTCTCGATGCAGTCGCACCGCCTGCAGCGCCAGTCCCGCTGCTGAGCACAATCCCTCACCGCGCTCCCGCAAGCACACCAGCGCTAGGTCTACCAGCTGCGCTGCTTCCTCCCACAGGCCGTTCTTACACAGCGGCTTACACGCCTTGACTACCGCCTCACACGCCACAGTCAGCGCGGGCGGAGTCAGGGCCTGCTCCAGAAAACGCTTCCGGAACTCCGAGAGCAAAAACGCCGCATCGTCCCGGGTCAGGGTCCCCTGTGCACGCTCGTACTCGCTCAGCACCTCCTCCACAAACACGGGGACTTTAGACGAGCCGGAGGAGTTCTCCTCTAGCAGACGGAAACACACAGCCCGCAACTGTCCGCCCAGTCTCTGTCTAGACGACAGTCCGGAGACCTGAGCGCCGCTCCAGCCATTCCAGAGGACGGCGAAACAGTTCCGCACCAGCACGCTGAAGTCTTCAACCTGTCATCAAAAAATAAATAAATTAACATCAGATGCAATTTAGACAAAAAAGGGTAAAAAGTTAAGATTCCACATTGAACCATTAAAAGATATACAGATAAACAATTGCTATCTTTTCTTTTTTCACTCTAAGGTTTGGTGTTTAAATCACAGATCTAAATTATTTTGTAAATGTGTACATAGACCACAGGGGGCGCACTAGAGTCTGCACTATTTGCAGTTAGTGCTCCTAAACAACTTCTTGCACATACATTATGTTTTCTTTCTTTAGAAACATGACTGCGCACCAGTGCGGGTAGAATGTTCATAAGTCGGGGACTCACTGTACTGCAACATTGTGTACAGCCAGTTGTGTTGACTTCCTAGTACCTAGACAATGTTTGTTGGAATTATCATCCAATTAAGAGAGGTGTAGACAAGCTCTCTGTAAGCTTGGCTGTGTATAAGTCTGTACTTGCATCATACAAGACCCTCTCCTCTCCTGGAGTCCCGTACCTGTGAGGACGCCTCCTGCAGTCTGAGGTACATGAAGTCCCCGAGTCGACCCGCCGCGGCATGAGCTCCATGTGTGACCAGCTTCTGCAGGACGTGGAAGATGATCTTCTCCAGATAAAGTGAGGAACCCTGTGCTCCAGGTTCTGTGACGGTTTCGTACCCCTGCGTGGCCAGCTCCACCAGATCGACCAGTCGCTCCTGAAGCTCCGCCTCCAGAGCTCCTCCGCCCAGCCGCTGGTTGCAGGCCCGAATGATCCGATCGCACGCCGTCCGGCCGAACGGTCCGAGGCCGTCCTTCACGTGTTTCTGTAGGGGTGGCAGTTTTCACAACCACACACATCAGCACACCCTGCTACAGGTTTAATACCACACACTTTATTCTTATTTAAAAAAACTTTTTTTATATTTACACATTTCTCACCTTTAGCTCATTGTATAAAACAGCCGTGTCCTTTACACACGAGATCCGCTGGACATACTCATCTGTTTTTAGACATTTCATTCTTCTTCTGTACAAAACAAACAAACAAACAGCTCAGATGCAGAGTAATCACTCGCAACACAAACAGTTGGATTATGTTCATGAAAACATTTTTGGGACACAAAAATAAAGGGTAGTAATTTTCAGTAATTTCTGTCAAAAAATCATGAGTTTAGTATTCACAAAACTTACAAATCACTTAAGATAAAAAGAGAGAATAAAATTTTTAATTTACATTACATTTAGGCATTTGGCAGACGCTCTTATCCAGAGCGACTTACATTTTTATCTCATTACACATCTGAGCAGTTGAGGGTTAAGGGCCGCGCTCAAGGGCCCAACAGTGGCAACTTGGTGGTGGTTGTAATCCAATGCTTAACCACTAAGCTAACCATGGCCCTCAATTATGATTTCAAATTTGTGAATTCTACATCATATATTCCAACATGCATTTTCCCCCCATCAATTAAGACTTGCTGCTATGACCCCTGCTGTTTGTTCCAGATTAAGATGTACAGTTTAAAATCGAATGTAGCAAAAGTCTGCATTAACCTCTTGACTGACTTTTGACCTCAGGAGAAAAGTGACGTCAGAGCATATGATTACATGTCACAGGTTCTCCTGAGGGACATGGAGTCAAGGGCAGGTCAAGGGTGTTCCAGGTGAGAGTGGTCTGCTTTTAGGTCCCAATCAGTCCATGTGCTCGACACGTGAATGACACCTGATCATGAAGCCACGCCCCCTGTGTTTACACTGGGACGTTTAAGTGTTTACAAAGTAATCGACAGCTGGCGCATCCAATCACATGCCAGCATTCCGAGCTGGACATCTCAGTGCATTAGGTCAGAGTTAATCAATGACTGTCCCCACTGACTCCACCCCCAGGCACACAAAGCTCCACCCCCAGGCACACAGTGGGGTAGCGATCATGTTTAATGAGAGTGTGACGATGTGAGTCATAAGGGATATATTTTTATTTCCTGTTTTTTAATCCATTCTTCCTTGGCTATGTTTGGATTGTGTTATTAGCTTTGTATGATATTATTTTCAGCAAAATAAAAAAGGTGTGACGAGCTGTTATGGGCGTGTCTATAAAGTGATTGACAAGAGAGCAAACCAATCACAAACACCCATCCTAAGACACTGCCGTACACTGTTACTTATTAATGAATAAAACAAACCGACTTTTGCACATTAAATCATATTTTAATTAAATAAGTTTCCGGTCTTTAAGGAGTTGCTATTAAACCGTTAGTGTAGGTCGGTCTCGCGCTACGCCTGTGATGCTAAGCTAACACATACTGAGCTCGTGCGCAGCTTGGTGACTAAACAAACGCTGGTTAACTCATCACTAGTCTTTAACCAGTCTTTAACTAGTTTATCTAACAGCTCACTTACCGAAAACCCAATTTCCGCGCTGTTCACGCGACGCTCCCTGATGTAACGCTACCGTTAGCGCCCGGTACCTCAGCGCAGCCTCGCGCACTTATTCAAAATAGCGCGCGGCATGTCGGGAAATAGGAAGCAGAGCATTCTGGGTAAACCTGTATGACCTGCTTTAGCCGCTCGTGACCTCTGAAGCATGGAGTTTATAATCCTAACCTCAACTACACACACACACACACACACAGATATACTCATGCTGAAAAAAATCAATGGGTGATAATAATTAATATATTTATTTTTATATAAAATTTATTTACACTTACATGTTTATGTTTACATTCTGGACCATGGCACAAAGACACTTTAATAAATCACTTTTTATGCACATTTGCACACCATCATTTCACACCAAATTTAAATTTTCTAAAAAAATGTTTTATGTACAGTATATTTCTATTTTCATTTCTATTTTTTATCCTAGTTAAATTTAATTTTCTATCGTATTTATTTTATTAATAATTTATTTCTTATTATAAGTTTTAATGCTCTTTTTAAGGTCACTGGCGGTCGTATAAACATTTCACTGCATATCGTACTGTGTATGACTGTGTGTGACAAATAACATTTGAAATTAATGTTGTGTAGGCAAAACACACAAATACAACAATAAACTTCAAACATTTTAAAATTTAGTTTCAAATATAAATCATTTAACAAGCTTTACATAACTTAACAAGTTTGTGTGTGTGTGTGTGTGTGTGTGCTTGTAAACCATCTGTCTGCTTTGACCAGTTGTTTCATTACTGTAAATTTAAATAAAAAACAATATATTATGGAATTTATTTTATAGGAAATAGAAATTATTTTAAGATCTAAACAGTCATATATTTTGTGCCTTGTCCTTACTGTGTGAATAATTCATATCAAATGCAAATAAATTTTTTGGAGTCACAGTATAATAATAAAATCCCTTTTTAATATAAACATAAACATAAAAGGCGGCACAGTGGCTTAGTGGTTAACACTGTCGTATTGCACCCTCACCAGACCCTTGGCAGTAGCAGTGGGCGATCAAGGTTGGTAGACGGGCCGGGCTGGCCGAGATAGAGGATGAAGAGGCCGAGGAGGCAGGCGGGCTCCGCTGTAGACTCCTTGTCAGGGTTTTGTCTTGTCTCAGTGGACTTTTTGTAAAGTCCGAGTGTGCTATGGGCAGGGGTAGCTCAGTGGGTAAGGTGTTGGACTACTGATCAGAAAGTCACGGGTTCAAACCCCTTTAAGCAAGCCCCATAACCGTCAACTGCTCAGATGTAAAAGGAAATAAAAACATTTAAGTTGCTGTTTATAAGAGAATCTGCAAAATACTGTGAAAACAAATGCTGGGACGGGACAGGGAGAGCAAATTTAGCGGGTCATGCACCCAGAACAAATCACTCACTGGCTTTTATACACTGCGATCACCCACAGGATGGTGAGGAATTAGGCACTGCCAGCCCTGGAGAGTTAGGGTGCCCCGCCCCTCTCCTGTGTGCAGTGGAGCTGGCTGTGGTGCTGAATGCATGTCCTGTTTGGATAGAGCTGCTAAGGATACGTGATAGTGTCTGCAGTCACTCTATATATACAGAGGCAGCCAAAAATGTATACACACTTTAGGAAAAGAAAAAAAACCTCTATAAACATTTTAATATTAATTTCATTGCAATAAGTTATATATTGATATGTAATATTATTAGTATAATATACATCAGACAATTTTTTTTCCTGAAGTGTATATACTTTTTTATCTGCCTCTGTATATATATTCTTTTCCCTATTTTTTCACATTAAAACCACAAACATAAATGTAGTTTTCAGGATTTTATGTTATAGACCAAAACAAAGTGGCACAAAATCGTGTTTTTCACAAAAAGTGAAAAAATTATAAATGGTTTACAAATAAAAATCTAAAAAGTGTGGCGTGCATTTGTATCCCCCCAGCCTTTACTGTGACCCCCCCTCACTAAAATCCAGTAGAAACGATCACCTTCACAAGTCACCTGATTAGTAAATAAGAGTCCAGTTATGTGTAATTTAATTTCAGTATAAATACAGCTGTTCTGTGAAGACCTCAGAGGTTTATTAGAGAACATTAGTGAACAAACAGCATCATGAAGCCCAGAAAAAAACACACCAGACAGGTCAGGGATAAAGTTGTAGAGAAGTTTAAATATTTTTATATCCCAAAGCTTCGAACATCTCAGGGAACACTGTTCAATCCATCATCTGAAAATGAAAAGAGTACGGCATGACTGCAAACCTACCAAGACATTTACATTTGTGGTTGTGACGAAATGTGCAAAAGTTCAAGGGGTATGAATACTTTTGCATGGCACCGTATATATATGACAAATACATACACACAGATGGAAATACGCACACAGAACCAGTCAAAAATGTGAATTCTATTCATGTCTAATTCAGAGTTTTTATTTTTCTGTTTTTTATCATTGTACATTAATACTAAAGAGTATTAAACTGTGTTAAATAACCCAGAATATGTTTTACATTTTCGCCACCTTTTGTTTTGTTGCCAGCTTTGCACACTGTTGGCGTTCTTTCAGTCAGCCTCATGAGGTCGTCACCATAAAAGGTTTTCCAACACTCTTGAAGGAGTTTCCAGGGGTGCTGAGAACTTTTTGGCTGCTTTTCCTGTACTCTCCAGTCCAACTCATTCCAAACCTCCTCAACTTGACTTAGATCGGGTGATGGTGGAGGCCAGGTCATCTGATGCAGCACTCCATCACTCTTGGACAAAATCAGCGACAGCGATCAGGACAAATAGTTAGGGATTGTGTGAAGGGAGTTAACTCAGACACCTAAAAAACATATAGGCCTTTAGTCATGGCTTAACAATTGCCAGAGACTCTAGCTATCCGTACGGACTGTACGGACATCTAGAGGAAGTTCACTCCACCACATAGGTGCCAGAGCAGAAAAGAGTCTGGATGCATTGGTAGATGGTGAGACAAGCTGAGCCGTGCTAGAGGATCGGAGGCAGCGTGGCAGCGTGCAGCTTATTGTCCAGAGGTACCCCACGGGTACAGGCAGTGACTGAAGAGTGTTGTTCAGGGTTTACGTCACCGATCATTGTGATTGAGTATTGATTCCAATCTGGATGGTGAGTTTGGATTGAGGTGGTCACATGATTCTAATTATTAGTTTCAATGCAAGTACACCTAATGGTTAACTGGAATGATGGAGGCCATCATTCCTTAAATTCTGATGTTTTTTAATCAACAAAATGCACAATTTCTTTTATTGAAAGAGTAGCTACTGTAAGAATAAAAATGCTTTTTGATAAAAAAAAAATGCTGACCATGCTGACCTGGGATTACAGGAATCTGAGAATTGAGAGTCAAGAATACAATTATAAAAATATTTCTAAAAACTCAGTTTTCAAGGAACATGAAATAATTTGGATTAAATACTTTCCACATTATCCCAGAGTTCATAGGGATAAAATCCCCATTGTTCTTTCAATACACAGCAAGAAACACATATTAAAAATTCTGAGCGGTTTAATGATGCGGTTAAATATCTTGCTGGTCTTAAAGTCATCATTCTGAATAGAGCTAGTTAACTCCCACACTTTCTGTAGCGCGCTGCAGCACGTCGTCGCTCTCCGTCACATACACGTGTTTATGAAGCTGGAAGTTTTTGTGCGTCCTGAAGCTCTTGCCGCACTCGGAGCAGCGGAACGTCTTCTCTCCGGTGTGAACGCGCTGGTGTTTCCGGAGGTTACTCAGGGTACTGAAGTTCTTTGCGCACTGCGAGCAGTAATACGGCTTCTCTCCGGTGTGAATGCGCTGGTGTATTTGGAGCGTCGACTTCTGCGTGAAGCTCTTCCCACACACCAGGCAGAGGTATGGTTTGTCCCCGGTGTGAATGCGCTGGTGTTTCTGGAGGTTGCTCCTCTGTGTGAAGCTCACGCCGCACTCGCCGCACTGATACGGCTTCTCTCCAGTGTGAACACGCAGGTGATTGATGAGGAAACCTTTTTCGCTGAAACTCTTCTCGCAGTGCGAGCACTGATACGGCTTCTCTCCCGCGTGGATGCGCTGGTGCCGCTGGAGGTGACTCTGGCAGGTGAACGTCTTGCCGCACTCTGGGCATCGGTATGGCTTCTCCCCCGTGTGGATGCGCTGGTGCTGTTTGACGTGACTCCTCTGACTGAAACGCTTCCCACACTGCGGGCAGTGATACGGCTTCTCCCCCGTGTGAACGCGCTGGTGCTGCCTGAGGTAAGTCTTCCGACTGAAGCTCTTCCCACACAGTGAGCAGTGATGAATCACTTTTGGCACTCGTCTGTGAGAGATCTTATCGTGCAGAGTATTAGGTAGCATTTGCTCACTGCTGCAGCTCTCCACAGGCTCCACATCCTCACATTTAATCTCTTCTGGTTTCATCATGGTTAAATACTGATGGGATGAGGAGACAGGACACCACTCAAATCTGTATTGGAAAAAGACGAAAAGAAGTGAAAAAAATAGAGGTTCAACAAATCAGGCAATTTAACTATTTTTAATAAACTGGGAATCAGAGCTACAACACCATGAGACGCCCTGTCTGAACCACAGGGATCTGCACCAGGACCAAACTGATAACCATTACCTGCATGTACTGTACAAGTCACTGATATCTCTGTGATGGGTTTCTCCTAATTTCTCCCCTTGCCAGTTCTCAGGTAAAGCCAACCTCCTCATTTAAAAAAAAAAACACCAAAAAAAAAAAAAACTTCTTCTCATGCCTTTTCACAGAGAACCGTAAGAGCACCACCTGCCCTCAACATGCAAGAGCTCACAAAGGAGTGTTGCTATGATTGACAGGGAAAAGAAGTATGCCCTCCATTCCATACAAATGGTTAACTCAAATAAAAAAAAAGTCTTGACATACAGTCTCACATACAGTGCTGTGAGAAAGTATTTGCCCCTTTCTGATTTAAATTTGTCTATATTTGTCACACAAATGATTTGAGATAAACCTAGTAAATGCAGTTTTTAAATGATGATTTTATTTATTAAGGTAAAAAAAAAAAAAAAACAGCCAAACTTACCTGGCCCTATGCAAAAAAGTAATCACCCCCAGCTAAATCATTAATAGACTTTTGTTTGGAAAGCTGAGTTAAATGTCACTTGCCACATTCTGGCCTGAATACTGCCAGACCTGTTAAATTAAGAATTCACTTAAATAGAACCTGTTCAACAAAAGTGCAGAACGCAAAATATCTTTTAAAAAAAAGATTAAAAAAAAAAAAAACATGTTGCAATCTAGAGAAATGTGTGTCACAATAGCAGTGTGCGAGTCTTGAATTTGAAACAAGAGATGTGTAGAAATGTGCAATGTGGTGAATAATGTAGTGTGCTTCAACACAGGTGTGAAGGAAACAAATGCAAGTCCCAAGCAGTGGCTGAGGTCCTTCTTGATCTTCCTGGCCTTGGTCCAGCACCACCTGCTGTAGATTGATTGCAGGACAGCGAGGTATCGGATTCTGTCCACTATCACGGGGGTCTGGTAGTTCCTCTTACGCTTTGTACTGAAGCCCACCATCAACTCCTTTGTCTAGCTGATGTTTTGGAGGAGCTTGTTCCTCTGGCAATTCCTCTTTTCAATTAAATTTTATTTGTGTAGTCATGTCGCAAAACAGGTTTACAGAAGCCAAAGAAAATTATGGAAATGTGTATCAAATGTGAAATGTGTATGCAGTAAATGAAAATTATTAAAGAGTCCCTGATAAACAAGCCGAGGGCAACGGTGCCGATTGTCTTCATAGAGAAGTTGAACCGTTCCCAGTCACCACACGCATCTCAAGCAGACAACACGGGGGCTCCATGCGCCGAAATCCCCAACCAAAAGTGGTGCACCAGGACAAGTCAGACAGGTCCAGAGGGCAGAGAGAGAGAGAGAGACAGAGGGAGAGAGAGAGAAGAGAAAAAAGAAAAGATAACAGTTAGGTATTGTCACTGTCACACAATGTGTAAGGTAAATGTATATTTAATGCTGAGTGCTCTGAGCAGGAACTCCATTTATCTGCTCTGACTGACAGGGGGGACATGTCTGTGTGTCCATCCGTACTGCTTGTGGTCTGCCAGTTGATGACATCTCTGGTCAGCTTCAAAGCACCTCCACATAGCCTAGCTGGTCAGCGCAAGCTCTGAGAACTCAACCAGAGATGTCGTCTGGTCCTGCTGCTTTCCTGGTGTTCACCCTCCTAAAGATCCTCGTCACGTCATGTTCGGAAATGATAAATGTGTTTCCTGTGTTGGCATTCTTCTTTTGTCTGCAGTCATTAGCACCGCTAGCATCACTAGCTCTGTTAGCCGCAGCCTTGAAGCAAGCCAGGAAGGTGTTTAGCTCGTTTGCCAGAGACACATCCTTGTTTGTCATTCTGGATGTTGGTGCTTTATACGTTATCGTCCTTAGTCCCTGCCACAGGCTCCTAGAGCCACTGTGTTGGAAATGTGCTTCCAGATACCTTACCGTAGGCTGCTTCCACTTTGCGAGTGTTTTATGACGCAGCCTTGTACGATTCCATGTTACCCAACGCAAATCTTGCATCTAAGGCCAGATCTCGCATAGTTGCGGACGGTTTTATCCACCCACAGCTTTTGATTGGAAAACGTTCTGATAGTCGTTTTTCCCAATGAATCCAACAACCACTTCCATAAACATGTTATCATTGCTGCGCCGGAACATGTCCTGTTTAAACCTTTGTAGTGAAACAGGTTGCATGGTTGAATTTCCCAAACAGGGAACAAGATTGTGCCTTATATCCTGTCTTAGAATTGGGTCTAATTATGGTTCTACCATTCACCCCTGGTACTGTACTAGTCTGGAAAGGGTTACATTTCTAAAGGGTAAGCCATTTCCAAGACTTTGGGACTGCAGCAAATCATGGTCAGAACCTACAGAGTGTGTGAGGTAAACAGCACTATGTTCTAGTGCCCTACAGAGTGTGTGTGAGGTAAACAGCACTATGTTCTAGTGCCCTACAGAGTGTGTGAGGTAAACAGCACTATGTTCTAGTGCCCTACAGAGTGTGTGAGGTAAACAGCACTATGTTCTACTGCCCTACAGAGTGTGTGTGAGGTAAACAGCACTATGCTCTAGTGCCCTACAGAGTGTGTGAGGTAAACAGCACTATGTTCTAGTGCCCTACAGAGTGTGTGTGAGGTAAACAGCACTATGTTCTAGTGCCCTACAGAGTGTGTGAGGTAAACAGCACTATGTTCCAGTGCCCTACAGAGTGTATGAGGTAAACAGCACTATGTTCTAGTGCCCTACAGAGTGTGTGTGAGGTAAACAGCACTATGTTCTAGTGCCCTACAGAGTGTGTGTGAGGTAAACAGCACTATGTTCTAGTGCCCTACAGAGTGTGTGTGAGGTAAACAGCACCATGTTCTAGTGCCCTACAGAGTGAGTGTGAGGTAAACAGCACTATGTTCTAGTGCCCTACAGAATGAGTGTGAGGTAAACAGCACTATGTTCTAGTGCCCTACAGAGTGTGTGTGAGGTAAACAGCACTATGTTCTAGTGCCCTACAGAGTGTGTGTGAGGTAAACAGCACTATGTTCTAGTGCCCTACAGAGTGTGTGAGGTAAACAGCACTATGTTCTAGTGCCCTACAGAGTGTGTGAGGTAAACAGCACTATGTTCTAGTGCCCTACAGAGTATGTGTGAGGTAAACAGCACTATGTTCTAGTGCCCTACAGAGTGTGTGTGAGGTAAACAGCACTATGTTCTAGTGCCCTACAGAGTGTGTGTGAGGTAAACAGCACTATGTTCTAGTGCCCTACAGAGTGTGTGTGAGGTAAACAGCACTATGTTCCAGTGCCCTACAGAGTGTGTGTGAGGTAAACAGCACTATGTTCTAGTGCCCTACAGAGTGTGTGTGAGGTAAACAGCACTATGTTCTAGTGCCCTACAGAGTGTGTGAGTTAAACAGCACTATTTTCTAGTGCCCTACAGAGTGTGTGAGGTGAACAGCACTATGTTCTAGTGCCCTACAGAGTGTGTGAGGTAAACAGCACTATGTTCTAGTGCCGTACAGAGTGTGTGTGAGGTAAACAGCACTATGTTCTAGTGCCCTACAGAGTGTGTGAGGTAAACAGCACTATGTTCTAGTGCCCTACAGAGTGTGTGTGAGGTAAACAGCACTATGCTCTAGTGCCCTACAGAGTGTGTGAGGTAAACAGCACTATGTTCTAGTGCCCTACAGAGTGTGTGTGAGGTAAACAGCACTATGTTCTAGTGCCCTACAGAGTGTGTGAGGTAAACAGCACTATGTTCTAGTGCCCTACAGAGTGTGTGAGGTAAACAGCACTATGTTCTACTGCCCTACAGAGTGTGTGTGAGGTAAACAGCACTATGTTCTAGTGCCCTACAGAGTGTGTGAGGTAAACAGCACTATGTTCTAGTGCCCTACAGAGTGTGTGTGAGGTAAACAGCACTATGTTCTAGTGCCCTACAGAGTGTGTGAGGTAAACAGCACTATGTTCCAGTGCCCTACAGAGTGTATGAGGTAAACAGCACTATGTTCTAGTGCCCTACAGAGTGTGTGTGAGGTAAACAGCACTATGTTCTAGTGCCCTACAGAGTGTGTGTGAGGTAAACAGCACTATGTTCTAGTGCCCTACAGAGTGTGTGTGAGGTAAACAGCACCATGTTCTAGTGCCCTACAGAGTGAGTGTGAGGTAAACAGCACTATGTTCTAGTGCCCTACAGAATGAGTGTGAGGTAAACAGCACTATGTTCTAGTGCCCTACAGAGTGTGTGTGAGGTAAACAGCACTATGTTCTAGTGCCCTACAGAGTGTGTGTGAGGTAAACAGCACTATGTTCTAGTGCCCTACAGAGTGTGAGGTAAACAGCACTATGTTCTAGTGCCCTCCAGAGTGTGTGTGAGGTAAACAGCACTATTTTCTAGTACCCTACAGAGTGCCATCCAGAGTGTGTGAGGTAAACAGCACTATGTTCTAGTGCCCTACAGAGTGTGTGATGTAAACAGCACTATGTTCTAGTGCCCTACAGAGTGTGTGTGTGAGGTAAACAGCACTATATTCTAGTGCCCTACAGAGCGTGTGTGAGTTAAACAGCACTATGTTCTAGTGCCCTACAGACGTGTGTGAGGTAAACAGCACTATGTTCTAGTGCCCTACAGAGTGTGTGTGAGTTAAACAGCACTATGTTCTAGTGCCCTACAGAGTGTGTGTGAGGTAAACAGCACTATGTTCTAGTGCCCTACAGAGTGTGTGTGAGGTAAACAGCACTATGTTCTAGTGCCCTACAGAGTGTGTGAGGTAAACAGCACTATGTTCTAGTGCCAAACAGAGTGTGTGAGGTAATCAGCACTATGTTCTAGTGCCCTACAGAGTGTGTGTGAGGTAAACAGCACTATGTTCTAGTGCCCTACAGAGTGTGTGAGGTAAACAGCACTATGTTCTAGTGCCCTACAGTGTGTGTGAGGTAAACAGCACTATGTTCTAGTGCCCTACAGAGTGTATGAGGTAAACAGCACTATGTTCTAGTGCCCTACAGAGTGTGTGAGGTAAACAGCACTATGTTCTAGTGCCCTACAGAGTGTGTGAGGTAAACAGCACTATGTTCTAGTGCCCTACAGTGTGTGTGAGGTAAACAGCACTATGTTCTAGTGCCCTACAGAGTGTATGAGGTAAACAGCACTATGTTCTAGTGCCCTACAGAGTGTGTGTAAGGTAAACAGCACTATGTTCTAGTGCCCTACAGAGTGTGTGTGAGGTAAACAGCACTATGTTCTAGTGCCCTACAGAGTGTGTGTGAGGTAAACAGCACTATGTTCTAGTGCCCTACAGTGTATGAGGTAAACAGCACAATGTTCTAGTGCCCTACAGAGTGTGTGAGGTAAACAGCACTATGTTCTAGTGCCCTACAGAGTGTGTGTGAGGTAAACAGCACTATGTTCTAGTGCCCTACAGAGTGTGTGAGGTAAACAGCACTATGTTCTAGTGCCCTACAGTGTGTGTGAGGTAAACAGCACTATGTTCCAGCCTGTGTAGCGCACTAGCATAGGAAGTAGAAGCCCATTTAGGACTGAGCCACTGTTAGCCGAGTGTAACTTACCTTGAGCTTTACAGCAGAACGCAGTTAACCACCTCAAATACACCCACAACGGATCAGATGGAACTGTGGGGGTAAAACCCTGTCAGAAATATTGGAATGTAAAGATGATTAGTAGAGTCGGAGAGCTCAGCTCATCAATCAGCAACACTGCAGCACGGCTTCTTCTGCTTCTGGGAATGTGTGGAGGAACGAGACCGAAACGCTCACAGCGACACCTACTGGAGGATCAGGGCACTCACATGAATCTGGGTTAACACAGAGAGACCTCTGATAATATGAACATACACTCAACAAAAATATAAACGCAACACCTTTGTTTCTGCTCCGATTTTTCATGAGATGGACTTAAAGTATGCTTGTGTGAAGTTGATGCTCGTGATGCTTGTGAAGTTGATGCTTGTGTGGGATGGAAGTTCATAATCCATCCCACCTCACAGGTGTGCCACATCAAGATGCTGATCTGACATCATGAGTAGTGCACAGGTGTACCTTATACTGCCCACAATAAAAGGCCACCCTGGAATGTGCAGTTTTTTGCTTTATTGGGGGTCTGGGGACTCAGAACTGGCCAGTATCTGGTGTGACCACCATTTGCCTCATGCAGTGCAACACATCTTCTTTGCATAGAGTTTATCAGATTGTCTTTTCTCTACTCGCACAAACAAGTTTTGATTAGATACTTGAGTTCAAGTCAGGTAGGCTTTTATTGTCATATACAGTTAAATACACAAGTGTGTGTGTGTGTGTGTGTGTGTGTGTGTATCAGACCAGTTTCTTCTTGTTGAGGAGACGGATGGCTTGTGGAATAAAAGCTGTTACACAGTCTGGATGTGAGGCCTGAATGCATCGGTACCTTTTTCCAGAAGGCAGGAGGGTACAGAGTGTGTGTGTGAGGGGTGTGTGTGTGATCAGTCCAATGCTGGTGGCTTTGCGGATGTAGCGTGTGGTGTAGATGTCTTCAGTAGAGGGGAGAGCGACCCTGATGATCTTCTCGACTGTCCTCACACAGTTCCTAAACCAGACAGTGATGCAGACGCTCAGGATGCTCTCGATAGTTCCTCTGTAGAAGGTGGTGAGGATGTGTGAAACCTAAAAACTGATTACAACTGATTTGAATTGTATGAGTGTGTGCTCCGCAGTGGACCCTTTGCCACCTGATTATACGCCACCCTGCGTCAGATTGTACAGTACTGCGCAAGAGACACTCTACTGTTGATTAATACAACTTTTATTGTAGGTCTTTTATTTCACGACTTCATTACCGACACAGACTTCCAAACATTATCTGGTGCAAAAACGTTAAATGGTTAAGTAGAAATAACCATGTGGTTTGTCACACAAGTCTGTTGGATTACCGTCAGGAACTTCAGGAGAAACTGCCTGAGCTGCATGAAGTGAACCCGAGACTACCAGTGCAGCTTAAATGCAAAGCATGATCAGGGAAAATGCTAAATTTCTACTTTCATGTAAAAGTATTTCGGTTTCATAAGATATAAAACATTTAACTGCTGTATACAGTAGACCTAGTACAACAAAAGCTAATTCCATCAAAGCGAGCATTTAGGAGAGGTCTAATGAACTCAATGAGAACTACTACATCTCTTCATCCTCAGCTGTGTGAGTGTGTTGGTGGCGCTTGAAGTTTTTCTGCGTCCTAAACCTCTTCCCGCAGCGTGAGCAGCGATAGGGCTTCGCTCCGGTGTGAATGCGCTGGTGTTGTTGGAAATTACTCTGGTTAGCGAAACCTTTCCCGCAGTCTGCGCAGTAATACGGCTTCTCCCCCGTGTGAACGCGGTGGTGCTCTCTAAGATTACTCTGGTTTCTAAAACTCTTCTCACACTGGGAGCACGGATACGGCTTCTCCCCAGTGTGAATGCGCTGATGTCTGTGGAAATTAATGTAACTCCTGAAACTCTTTTCACACGCCGAACAGTGGAAGGGCTTCTCCCCGGTGTGAACGTGTCGGTGTAGCTCAAGGTCGGTCCCTTGTGTGAAACTCTTCCCACACTCCGAGCAGGGATACGGTTTCGCTCCCGTGTGAATTGTTAGGTGTTTTTGGAGATTTCCCCTTTGTGCAAAACTCTTCCCACACTGCGGGCACTCGTACGGCTTCTCTCCCGAGTGAGTTCTCAGGTGTCGTAAGAGGTCACATCTCTCACTGAAGCTCTTCTCGCACTGTGAGCAGCCATGCGGTTTCTCCCCGGTGTGGATGCGCCGATGTCGCAGGACGCTGCTCTGGCTGGTGAAACTCTTCCCGCACTCTGAGCAGGGGTGAATCCCTTTCTGCACTTGTGTGTAAGAGCTGTTATTGCAAGAAGGACCAGATGAGCTTTGTTGATTACTTTGGTCGCTCTCGTCTGACTTCATATCAGCAGAATCCCTGGATGTTCTTGCAAAGGTACAGACGAGACAACCCTCAAATCTGCATCAGAGAAACAGTCAAACTGGTTAATGGAGGAATATTTTAACACAAACTCCATATTTGTCCATCAACAAAATTCAGATATACACAAATGCTTTAGTGTCAGGAAGGTGATCTGTGTTTTGGTTGGAATTTAAGAAGAGGCATGACATTGGCTCGTATCAGCTGGTTAAATGTCAAGTTGTTCCAGTAAATCATGAGGACTCCCCAGGTTCTTGCTTGTTTCAAATTACAAGCAACATTTTTACCTACCCAGGTTTAATGGGACAATGGTTACACATGTGAGTTTTTACATCACCACAAAATAAGGGGACACAATGATTACGTGGAGATACACACTGCCTAGCTTAAAATAAAATAATAAAAAAAAGTCACCCCTTTAGAAGGGTCAAATTATTGGCCTGCATCAAGGTCCAAAAGGAACTAAGGAGATCTGAAATGACTGGAACTGGTTAAGGAGCCTTCGACACATTCTCACACCATGGAAGCGAAGTGCTGAACTGTCACCTCGATGGTTATAAAATCAAGAACAGTGATCGCTAGTGTTCATAAGTCAGAGTGTGAGATACATGAATTCCCTACCACTCTGTGCACACTGTGCCTAAACCTAAAAACGGTCGATGAAAGAGTGTGTCTGCATATACAACCTTACATGTGTAAGAATGATTTACCACCCAAGAAAAGTTTCAGTTAACTCCCAGTAAATAAAGTGTTGTATTTACCACTGTAAGCAATGATGAAATGTAGTAATAATTTTCAAAGATATATAGGTTTTACTGTCAGCGGTCTGATCTACACTAGCCCTTCTATTTGATCGGACTGCACGGGCCAGCCTTCACTCCCCTCGTGTCTCAGTGAGCCTTGGCCGCACACTAGTCTGTCACTGATCTCCAGTTTTCCATTTTTGGAGCATCGTTGCTATGTCCTGACCCCTGCACACCGGGAACATCGCACAAGAGCTGCAGTCTGACCCATCACGATCTGGCCCTTGTAACTGTCCCTGTATATAGTTACGACATCTAATTACAATGGCACGTGGAAGTGGGTGGGGCAAGTGAACATTTTGTCCCAGAAGTTTAAGTGTTAAAGAAGAAAACAACGAGCAAGCATACAGTAAGGATTTCAACAAGAAGCAAACTAAGGTCTAGGCCACTGAATCCGAGCAGGACGCGTCGCAGTCGTGGTGGCATGGTAGGGGACATACGCAAGGTTAAATGGTTGCTCACAGTTTTATGGCTGATCAGTGCATAATATTTTGCCTGTGTTAGGGAGTGTTTTAGGTCATATGTGTTAACTGAAGTAAATGAAACAATACTTAGGTTTATCAAACATTTATATATTTTTTTTATTTCATCTTTTTATTTTATATTAAAAAATATTACAGTTTCATTACAGTTGTTTCATTTCAACCTCCTTGCTGGAAAAAGCTTTTCTTCAATAATTTATATCTAACTGAATTAGCTTGACATGATTCCATCTGTTGGTTTATTTCATTATGTGAAGGTTTTGGTGTGTTTGGTGACGTCCACTAGAGTGAGACTAATTCTGCGCTGCAAGCTGTGACATGACTGTTGTTGCCGGTGTGTACCGGTCACCCAACAGCCTGAGTAACACTAAAAGTCTCCTGGTTTCCAAGATTACACCGGCTGGTGAAACACTTCCGCACTGAGAGCAGGTACAAGGCTTTAACCTGGCGTGACTGCGTCGGTGTGACTGCAGAGCGCCCATCCGCTGAAGCTCCTTCTACACTGGACACAGGTGAACAGCTTCTCCCCGGTGTAGATGCGCTGGTGCTGCTTGAGCTGACTGCTTTGAACAAAACTCCTCCCAGACTCGGTGCACTGATACACCCTCTCTCCCGAGTCAATACGCCAGTGCTGTTCAGGTTACATATTGTACTGAAGCTCCTCCCACAAAGGGAGCAGTAGTAGAGCTCGTTTTCCCCACAGCTGTCGGAGGTCTCAGTGTGGACGTTACCGGACAAGCGGAGGAGACTGCTGGGGCTCTTGGTCTGTTCTGGAACCTCACATTTACTTTTCTTTGACTTTGTCCTGGTCAGACCTCCTGCCGTTCTTGGGGAGGTACATGTATGATGTGACGGGGAAACCCTGGACACTGCTTACATCTGGTTGAAAAAAAAAAAAGAGGCAAAAATGGTCCAGGGTTTAATATTTTTAGCAAGAAAACCACACCGTCTGATTTTACTTTATAAGCTGACAACGCAGTTTAAACGTAGCGCCGAGGGCATCAACAAGGATGTCAGGTAAAAAACTGTAGTCTTCGTGATTAATTTGTTTGTCTGAACTAGACGTAATATAATTAAAACAGGAAGAACATGAGATACTAGAGATGGTGGGAAAAAAAAGATTATAAATCGTGATTCTTTTGTGTGCTGATTCACGTATCGCGACTCTGACTTCAAAATCCATTTATGAAAAACTCTTTATTATCTTCATAATAGAGAGGAAGCAGTCATTCGATCAGTGACCAGAACCATCTTGTTTTCAGCGTGACTGGCTGGACCGGTGATCGCACGATCAGCCTCAGATAAAACCATTCTGTACCGATCGCAGAAACTTTCAAATGGCGCAAGAGAAACACATTTTGTGGCGTAACGTTATGAAAAATGACATGTGCGGTAAAACCCTTCAATCTGCCTTTTTCTCCAAACTTTGAGCGAATTAGTCTCAAACCTGCTCATTACACACACTTAAACACTGCCAACGCTAATTATCTTTATAATTCTACAGGTGGCGCTATAAACCCTTTACATTAACATTTAGGCATTTGGCAGACACTGGATAGATACTTACACTGGGTTACTAGGTTACTAACTAAGTGCCATCAGTCAAACACAGTTGGGGGGAATTAGTCCAAGTATTGAATAGACAGACAGGTTAATAGTTGTACACACACACACACACACACATTACGGGCAATTTGGGAACGCTAATTAGCCTAATCTGCATGTCTTTGGACTGTGGGAGGAAACCAGAGTAGCCGGAGGAAACCCACCAAGCACAGGGAGAACATGCAAACTCCATGCACACAGAGACGGGAATCGAACCTGGACCCTTGAGGCCGCCTGGGTTTAATTTCAATTTAAAGTTAAATGTTAAACTCTTGTATTTGAAGTTAGTTCTGCCTTTGGTTTTTAAGTAAGAAAACTAATGTTAGCAAGAAGGGTGCAACATTTAATTACTCTTTAAACTTTAAACTAAACAAAATCTGAGAAAATTTTTATATAAAAACAGGATATTTATAATATCATTGTACTTTAAAATTGCAGTTTTAATCCAAATTTTAAATCGGCACGAGGTATCGTGATATCGTATCGGAAGGTGACTGCTGATTCCTGTCCCTATTAGTTCAAGTTGGCTTTTATTGTCAATTTACCCATATACAGTTCAGTACACAATGAAACGAAACAACATTCCTCCAGGACTAAGGTGCTACATACACCATAAATTAACAAAAACTAACTAAGAAACCTAATTAGCTGACTAGCTGAGACAAAACAGAAAGACATTTTAACAGAAAAACTAAGTTTTATATAAAAAAAAAGACAACAAGTGCACGTGCAAATGTGCAAACCAGCGACAAAGTGCCAACGTGACAAGATGACATTTCATTTCTATGAGATACAGAAAAAAAACTTTTACATTTCAGACCTTGCGCTGACCTTGACCTAGCTTTATGATTCCAGATGTTTGTGAGTAATTTTTAAATATAAATTCTGCCTGATGCAGTGCATCAGTAACTCAGTGCACACGCCACCTTTTATACTGTTTTTGCTTTATTTACGGTGCCCCAAGTGTTCATGTGCAAATTGTGACATCATTAGAACGTTCATGTGTTTAGGGAAAAAAAACTTTAGATTTTTAAACGAGTTGAAATTTTAAGCTAAAGGTTGTTTTTTTAGTGACATTTACTAGTTTGTGTGTGGAATTAAAAGTTACTTTACTCTGAATAAAATTTAATAATCTCACATTCTGTAATGTCTCAAACGCGTCATATAAAAAGAACAAGTCACCTTTCCATGTGCTTAGTCAAAAGACAAACAAAACCTTCACCACTTTGCTTCAGTTTTTGTGTTTTGAGTTGAGCACTTTACTGTACGAGGGAGCAGCATTCAACAACATAGTCACATGTACAAAGCAAAACAATGTAAACTTTTGTAAACCTGATGAAAGTTTTGGCTCACCACATTTCCCAAATTCTACTAAATAAAGAATATTGTGGAGATTCTACTGTTGCTTCATGTAACTCTTGCATTTGATCAAAAGGCCTTAAACTTACCTGCTCAGCTGAGTGCTCAATCACACCGAATAAAATCGAATCAATATGTTTAAATAAATGTAAATGTACTAGAGACCGAACGAAACGCCGATCCTGGCACTTAGGGCAGCTTGTGCATTTTACACACCAAAGCAGATTTCAACCACATCTGATACCGCAAAACTAGTTTGTGGCATCACGTCCACAGCTGAAGTGTCCCGCTACTAAGAGAGAGATTTCAGAGTGTGTGTGTGTGTGTGTGTGTGTGTATATCTGAGTGATTTATCCAGCACTAGCAGTAAAACGTCTTACATGTCGTACAATATCTGGAGAAAGAGAGAGTCATCTGTGAATATGAGACTCATCAGAAGAAGTATAAGAATAATGGCTGTATGATTTTAAGTGCATAATGTGATAATACAATATACCTGATTATAATAATAATAATAATAATAATAATAATAATAAATAGTACAATGAGCCCTGGAATGAGGCTTCATGAAATAAACCTGTTGAAGGAACTGTTGGCTGAGAGGCTTCACCTCACCATCACAACGTGGCGGTCCAGTGGGTGAGGGGTTCGAGGATGTTGATCCGATCTCCAAACACACTAGGGGTCCGTTCTTCATATGTCACTTGACACATCTGAGATGAACTGACACATTTAAGACGAGATCATCGTGCTAATAACGATCTGGCTAAGTTGGTTCTTCAAGCACAGTTGTGCACGGTTCTTCTGTTGTCTAGGATTATTGTGCGTTGGTTTAAAAGGCGATACGATCGACAGTAGAAACACTGATCACAAGCCCTTTGATTGGTTGACGAAATAGAAAAAGAGCGGCTCAACTTTTTCTCCCATGGATGTTGTATATAAAAAATAGAAATAAAATAAACAATACAAAGTATACATTTTGTATTTAAAAAAGAAAATTCTATTTTTTTCATATACAACATATTTATTTTTATATTTCTTATTTTATTTTCTCCTGTAATTTGTAAACCACTGAATATGCAAATATATATAATATTTTTTAAAATTATATATTAATATTTATTTGACATGACAAACCCCTGAAAAATAAACGTGTTACAAAATAAACATTATACAAGAATTTGTATTAATGCTCTTGACGGCTGTCTTATGCCGAGGGTTTATTATTATTATTAATATCATATTTGATGATAATAAACATATAAATTTATGTTCTAATATAATATTTGATAGTGATTATTTGGGCGGGGGAACAATCCATGGCAGGGGGGCATACTGTGTGTGTGTGTATATATATATGCAAGATTTATTTCCTTTTCCCACGTGAGTCAGTCCGCGTCAGTCGTGCTCTTTAACCAGCTGTGACCTCGCCATTTCAACCAATCAGAACCCGCCAGGAGCCTAAACCCTGTTTACATGAAATAAACCTGCTATCGAGCAGCTTATGGACATGTTGCTTTGACAGCAAATGCGGGAAGCGCATCAAAGAACGAAACAATCCAAGATCAGGACAAATCCACAACAATCAAATCCAGCTAACTGTGTCAAGCTAACACACCCACCCACAAAACCCGCACACAACACAACACCACCCCCACACCCAACACCACCCCCACACCCAACACCACCCGCACCCACAACACCACCCGCACCCACAACACCACCCCCACACCCAACCCCACACCCAACACCCAACACCACACCCAACACCACACCCGCACCCACAACACCACCCCCACCCACAACACAACACCCAACCCCACACCCAACACCCACCCCAACACCCAACCCCACCCCCAACACCCACCCCAACACCCAACACCCAACACAACACCACCACACCCGCACACAACACCACCACACCCGCACGCACCCCCACCCCCACCCTAACGACCAGCACCTGTGGAGTCACGGCCTGAGGGGCCCCCTGGTGGTACAACAGGAACACTGCACAATACTGGGCTTTAACCACTTTAACTAAAATAACTTCACTCCGTTTGGGAGTCTGTTATCATCATATTACCTTTTACTGACCAGATTAAACTCCTCACTCAGGAAAGTAAATAATAAACTCATTTATTTGACACATTAATTACCAACCAAGAGACTCACCACAGTGTAGTGCAGCATTAACAGTTATAAAGTATCCTTACACACACACACACACACACACACACACAGTGATACTGTTAGCCGAGTGTAACTTACCTTGAGCTTTACAGCAGAACGCAGTTAACCACCTCAAATACACCCACAACGGATCAGATGGAACTGTGGGGGTAAAACCCTGTCAGAAATATTGGAATGTAAAGATGATTAGTAGAGTCGGAGAGCTCAGCTCATCAATCAGCAACACTGCAGCACGGCTTCTTCTGCTTCTGGGAATGTGTGGAGGAACGAGACCGAAACGCTCACAGCGACACCTACTGGAGGATCAGGGCACTCACATGGGAATTTGCTCACATACAGATCCACTGACGGTCAGTCAGGCCACAGAGGGTTGTTTGTACCCATGGAACTTACTAGTGCAAAATGTTTCTCCTGGTGATGAAATTCTGAGAAAACTGTTTCTTTGAATGAGGGGGGGGGGGGGGGGGTATTTTAACAATAAGTGTAAATTCCATTTACAGTTAAAATGGTTAATGGTAAACTATTTCTTTGTCTGAAGTTGTATGTGACCAATACTGAAACCAGCTATGATCAGATGATATTATGTCTAACACACACACACACACACACACACATATACACATACACACACACATAGAATTAAAAAAGGGGGCACTTTTTTAGACATAACTGTATAAGTTATGGTGATTTATTTAATTAGTTAGTTAGTTAGTTAGTTAGTTAGTTACTGTAACCCTAAAAGGAGTTGTTATTTTACTTATATATTCGCTTATGTAAGTGGTGTGAAAAAATGTTTGCCCCCTTACTAATTTTTATTTGTTTTCATGTTTGTATTACACTTTAATGTTTCAGATCAACAAACAAATTTAAATATTAGTCAAAGATAACACAAGTAAACACATCATGCAGTTTTTAAATGAAAATACAAAATCCAAAACTACATAGCCCTGTGTGAAAAAGTGTTTGTCGCCCTCTGTTAAAACATAATTATCGTTTATCCCACCTGAGTTCAATTTCTCTAGGCACACCCATGCCTGCTTACTGCCACACTTGTTCGCAATCAAGAAATCACTTAATTCTGACCTGCTTGACAAAGTGAAATAGACTAAAAGATCCTCAAAAACTAGACATCCTGCTGAGATCCAAAGAAATTCAAAAATAAATGAGAAAGAAAATAATTTCCCGCCTCAAGCGGACACGGACACTGCCTTATGCGAGCTGCATGAGGCACCCCCCCACGCACCAAACACAGCACCGGGACACCAACCTCTGCCCTCTGTTTGAATAATCCGACCACGCCGCCATCTTTCCTAATGCAAAAATACAAACAAAGACTCAAACAGGAAGTTCCGGTTCACAGGGAGGTCGCTTGTTGGACGGACAAATCGGTGGCCGCGTTAAAGGACGCACTCGATGATGCAGAATGTGTTTACGGAAGCGGTTGTGGGATTCATTGGGAGACTAACGGATGATACCGTGGAAAAAAGACTATCTGAACGTTTCCAGAAGCTGTGGGTGGATAAAACCATCCGCGATGCTCTGAGATCTCGCACCGCTGCCTACAATGCGGGACTGGCGTCGGGGGACATGGACCTGTACAAGGCTGCCACATATAACGTGCAGAAGGCGTTGAAAGAGGTGAAGCAGCGCTACGGGAGGAAACTAGAGTCACAACTTCAACAGAGTGATTCTAGGAGCCTGTGGAAGGGACTAAGAACAATAACAGACTATAAAGCACCAACAACCGGTATGACGAACGCGGACATGACTCTGGCAGACGAACTGAACACTTTCTATGCTCACTTCAAGGCTGCAGCTAAAGACGCTAGCAATGCTAATGCTAGTGGTGCTAACGGCTGCAGACAGGAAGACACTGCCAGAACCGGAAATGGGTTCATCATCTCTGAGCATGATGTGAGGAGAGCCTTCAGGAGAGTAAACACCAGGAAGACAGCATCTCAGGTCGACTCCTCAGAGCCTGTGCAGACCAGCTAGCACCTGTGTTCACAGAGATATTCAACCCCTCTTTATCTCAGTCGGTGATCCCCACATTCTTCAAAGAGTCCATTATTGTTCCTGTTACAAAGAAACCCCATCCTGCTTCTCTCAATGACTATCCCCCTGTAGCCCTCACCTCAGTAGTGATGAAGTGCTTTGAGCACCTGGTCAGAGACTTCATCATCTCCTCACTATCGAACACACTTGACCCACTACAGTATGCATACCGCCTGAACCGTTCCACAGACGATGCAATCTCACATCTCCTCCACACATTACTCACTCACCTGGACACTCGGAAAGGGAATTATGTTAAAATGCTCTTCATCGACTACAGCTCTGCATTTAATACCATAATTCCCTCCACAATCACCACCAAGCTGGAGCACCTGGGACTCAGCTCATCAATGTGTCAGTGGATCTCCAACTTCCTAACTGGCAGACCACAGGCAGTAAGGATGGGTGGACATGTCTCAGCCTCTCTCACTCTCAGCACTGGAGCCCCCCAGGGTTGTGTTCTGAGCACCCTGCTGTACTTGTTGTATACCTATGACTGCATAGCCACTACAAACTCCACCACCATCATTGAGTTTGCTGACGACACTGTCGTGGTGGGCCTGATCTCTGACAATGACGAGACAGCCTATTTGAAGGAGGTTGGAAATCTGGAGAACTGGTGCCAGAGAAACAATCTCCTCCTGAACGTCAGCAAGACGAAGGAGTTGATAGTGGACTTTAGTACAAAGCAGGAGAGGAACTACCAGACCCCCATCATCAACAGGAGCCCAGTGGAGAGAGTGGACAGCTTCAGATACCTCGGTGTTTACATCACGCAGGACCTGTCATGGTCCTGTCACATCAACACTGTGGTGAAAATGGCCCGGCAGCGTGTCTACTACCTCAGGCGTTTGACAGACTTTAGACTACCCTCTAAGGTGCTCAGGATCTTTTACTTCTGCACCATAGAGAGCATCCTGACGGAAAACATCTCAACCTGGTTCGGGAACAGCACCATGAAGGACAGACAAGCTCTACAGAGGGTGGTGTGATCAGCTGAGCGCATTATTCGCACCAAGCTCCCTGACCTGCACTCAATCTACAGCAAGCGGTGCTGGACCAAGGCCAGGAAGATCGTGAAGGACCTCAGCCACCCCAACAATAGACTGTTCTCTATGTTGCGGTCAGGAAAGCGCTTCCGCTCCCTGAAGGCCAACACAGAGAGACTGAGGAGGAGCTACTTCCCGCAGGCGATACGGTCTTTCAACCAGATAAACACACAGATTAACATAATCATCTCCGCGTTTTTGCAACACTGCACAGAAATGGACACACATGGACATTATTCATCTGTGAACACACTCCAGTACACTGTAGACCGGACAATCATGGACATAGCATGTCGAACGGGCTCGGACCGGTAAGTATATCAAGGTGCAGCGGACACAACAAAAAAGAACTCTTATTCTCTTAGCTTAAAACTTAGCTCAGACACTCTTCTTCATCATTTTAAAACCTAACAATATCATATCTTTCACATCTGTGTATTAATGTGTATGTGACAAATAAAAATTTTATTTAATTTAGATCTATCAGTCTGGAAAAGGTTATAAAGCCATTTCTAAAGCTTTGGGACTGCAGCGAGCCACAGTGAGAGCCATAATCTACAAATGGCAAAACCATGAAACAGTGAAGAACCTTCCCAGGAGCGAAGCGACAACTCATCCAAGAGGTCACGAGAGACCCTATAACAACATCCAAAGAGCTGCAGGCCTCTCTTGCTTCAGTTGAGTGTCCATGACTCCACCATAAGAAAGAGACGGGGCAAAAATGGTTTGCATGGTTTAAGTTCCAAAATGAACAACACTGCAGAACAAAAAGAACATAAAGGCTCGTCTCAGTTTTGCCAGAAAATGTCTTGATGATCCCCAAAACTTTTGGGAAAATACTCTGTGGACCGAGGAAACAAAACTTTTTGAAAGGTGTGTGTCCCATTATGTGTGGCATAAAAGTAACACAGCATTTTAAGAAAAGGACATCATACCAACAGTAAAATATGGTGGTGGTAGTGTGATTGGGTTGTTTTGCTGATTCACAACATGGAAAACTTGCTGTGATAAATGGAACCATGAATTCAGCTGTGTACCAAAATTTCCTGAGGGAGAATGTCTGACCATCTGTTTGTGACCTCAAGCTAAAGAAAACTTGGGTTCTGCAGCAGGACAATAATCCAAAGCACACCAGCAAGTCCACCTCTGAATGGCTAAAGAAAAACAAAATAAAGACTTTGCAGTGGCCTAGTGAAAGTCCTGACCTGAATCCAATTGAGGTGCTGTGGCTTGACCTTAAAAAGGCGGTTTATATTTGAAAACTATCCAATGTGGATGAATTACAACAATTCTGCAAAAATAAACGAGTGGGCCAAAATTCCTCCACAGCGCGGTAACAGACTCATCGCAAGTTACTGAAAACGCTTGATTGCAGTTGTTGCTGCATGATGTTTACTTGTGTTATCTTTGACTAATATTTTATTTGCTTATGATCTTAAACATTAAAATGTAACAAATATGCAAGAAAAAAAGAAATCAGTAAGTGGGCACTTTTTCACACCACTGTATGTACAAACCCGATTCCAAAAAAGTTGGGACACTGTACAAATTGTGAATACAAACAGAATGCAATGAAGTGGAAGGTTCAAATTTCAATATTTTATTTAGAATAAAATATAGATAAAATATCAAATGTTAAAAGTGAGACATTTTGAAATGTCATGCCAAATATTGGCACATTTTGGATTTCATGAGATCTACACATTTCAAAAAAGTTGGGACAGGTAGCAATAAGAGGCCGGATAAGAATCAGCTGGAGGACCAAGTTGCAACTTATTAGGTCAATTGGCAACATGATTGGGTATAAAAAGAGCCTCTCAGAGTGGCAGTGTCTCTCAGAAGTCAAGATGGGCAGAGGATCACCAAAAATATTGCCGCAATATCAGAAAGGAGTTTCTCAGAGGAAAATTACAGAGTTTAAAGTTATCATCATCTACAGTGTATAATATCATCCAAAGATTCTGGAACAATCTCTGTGTGTAAGGGTCAAGGCCGGATGATCACACTGGATGCCCGTGATCTTCGGGCCCTTAGACGGCACTGCATCACATAAAGTAATGCCACTGTAATGGAAATCCCAACATGGGCTCAGGAATGCTTCCAGAGAACATTGTCAGTGAACACAATCCACCGGGTCATTCACCGCTGCCAACTAAAACTCTATAGATCAAAAAAGAAGCCATATCTAAACATGATCCAGAAGCGCAGGCGTTTTCTCTGGGCCAAGGCTCATTTAAAATGGACTGCGGCAAAGTGGAAAACTGTTCTGTGGTCAGACGAATCAAAATTTTAAAGAGGACAAGGACAACCCAAGTTTTTATTAGCGCTCAGTTCAGAAGCCTGCATCTCGTATGGTATGGGGAGCATGAACATCTGGAAAGGTACCATCAATGCTGAAAGGTATTGTGGCGTGGGCGGGGCGGAGGCTGGCGACCAGCATGCTTTGCGGGGATGTCGGTGTGTTCACCATGATGGGGAAAGGTGTTTGGGTTAGTGGCTTCGGCCCTGTTGTGTGTGTGTTGGGGGTGTGTGACGTGTGAAATGTGCTCTGGTTCAGGCTGACACTGAATTGGATGTAGGCTCCTGAGTGAAGGTGCTGCTCATGCCATACCTGCTGTGTGCTAAATAAAGTACTCCCAGCCATTGCATTGGGCAGCAAATAAGCTCACTCGTCTCTCCATCATTCTTTCTGGCGTAAAAACGCTACAGTATATTCAAGTTCTAGAATAACATGTGCTCCCATCCAGACGTCGTCTCTTTCAGGGAAGACCTTGCATTTTTCAACATGACAATGCCAAACCACATACTGCATCAATTACAACATCATGGCTGCGTAGGAGAAGGATCCGGGTACTGAAATGGCCAGCCTGCAGTCCAGATCTTTTACTCATAGAAAACATTTGGTGCATCATAAAGAGGAAGATGAAGCAAAGAAGACCTAAGACAGTAAACTAGAAGCCTGTATTAGACAAGAATGGGACAAAATTTCTATTCCTAAACTTGAGCAACTTGTGTCCTCAGTCCCCAGACGTTTGCAGACTGTTTTTTTTTAAAAAAAGAGGGGACTCCACATGGTGGTAAACATTTAAGATTCAAAGAACTTTATTAATTCCAGAGGGAAATTGCTTTTTTTAAACATGGCCTTGTCCCAACTTTTTTTTTTTTAGATGTGTTGATGCCATGAAATTTAAAATCAACTTATTTTTCCCTTATAATTTTTCTCAGTTTAAACATTTGATCTGTCATCTATGTTGTATTCTAAATAAAATATTGAAATTTGAAACTTCCACATCATTGCATTCTGTTTTTATTCAAAACTTTTTTGGAATCAGGTCTGTATTAATGTATATTCGTTCTTTTCTTTTCTATTATAATCATGCATGTGCTGAGCTATTGTTTTTTTATTCTCTTTTTGTGTTCAAAAAAATTCTATAAAAAAAAACATTGTAAAAAAATATTTTCTCCAAAAATATTGTAATTTTTTTTTTTTTTTTTACTTTAAACCAGAGGTTAAAGTAAAGTGTTGGGGAATTCTTTAACTTCTCAGATTTGCCCTTTACCCCTACCTTTATTATAAAATTTAATAAAGTAAAGCCTTATTTTAGAAAATGATAAATGTTCTATGAACATGTTAATCCAAAATCATTTCTAATAATCTTTTAATTAAAAATAAATATTAAGGAGCACCTTTACAGTGGTGGTTCTCAAATCAGGTATATAGAACCATGTATACCGCACACTTTAGCGACACACGTTTCTGCTCAGAAAAACACTTTTATTGGAGTAAAGACAAGGAGAAATTTGCACTCCTTTATTCACGTATGACTAATCCCACCCTAATCCCACCTGTACCCGCCTCATCAGGTTACCACAGGTCATATTGATCTTTCGCATATTTATACCCCTAAGAAACAGCAATGCCCCACGATGTGCAAAACATTTGAGTGTGAACCGCCTTTCTGTGTGAGGGGACGTGGCTTAAAGGCACCTTGGTGTGAGTTGTGCATGTTTAAACTTACTCACTCACCGTCTATACTGCTTAATCCTGTATTCAGGGTCGCGGGGTATGTGACTGTGAACTGTGTATTTGAGGTGATTAACTTCGTCCAATCAGGTCTATATGGTAGAGCGGCCAGAGAGTCTCATCAGACCTGAGAATTTTGTTTCTTATGGTCTGAGAGTCCTTCAGTGGCCATTTGGCAAACTCCAGACGGCTGCCATGTGCCTTTTACTAAGAAATGGCTTCTGTCTGGCCACTCTACCATATAGGCCTGATTAGTGGATTGCTGCAGAGATGGTTGTCCTTCTAGACGGTTCTCTTCTGCAGTATGACTGCTGCAATTCACATAATACTTTGTTTTGTTGTATTCTCACTTAAAAAAGGTTTGTTAGCCCCTGAGTGTTCTTATTAATATTCTCGAAGAGGCCTTTCCTTGTTACTTGTCAAATGTTTGAAAATGTTTTTAATTTATTAATTCCTTACTATGAAAAAAAATTCCAATATACAAAATATACCCTATTAAAAATGCACCATACTTTCTTGCAGAAGAATTACTATGTTTTCAGAAGCAAATGTATATAATGATTTATTATACAACAAACAAATATACAGATTATACAGAAAGAAAAATCTAAACATAGCAAATTACTGCCACAGTTTCTAAATCTATAAACATTAAATGATGTGTTTTTTCCTTAAGTGCAACATACCCAAATTACACTGCTGCATAATTTGTTTGTCTACAGTACAAAATGTAAAACTTAAATCACTTAAACTCTGTTGGATACATTAATATGATTTCATAAATTCAGTCATGTGTTTTAAATGTCCAAGACAGCTATAATGCACGGATTATCTACAGTACTAACACACAAGTATGAAATGAGCAAAAATAATCTTTCTATTAAGGCATGGCCTAATTATGTAACTTTGGTACCATCGACTAAAAGCTCGACACAAACAGTTTCTCCTTTCAGGGTTAAAACAAACAAACAAACAAATAAATAAATAAATAAATAACCGTAATGTATCACAGTGGTATACAGTGGAACCTTGGGTTGCGAGCATAATTCATTCTGGAAGCGTGCTTGTATATCAAAACACTTATAATCAAAGTAAATGTCCCTTAGAAGAGATAACAGAAACTCAGACGATTCGTTCTACAGCCCAAAAATATTCATATAAAAATAATTAATACAAAATATAAAGTTAAAATAAAACAAATTAACCTGTACTTTACCTTTGAAAAGTATAGTAACGCAGAACCAAGAGTTCTGTAACTTATGCCTTTATTGACAACAGAAAGGCATGAAATAGTTACAACAAAAACTAGTGATGCACATGCGTAATTAAGACTCGCTCGTTTATCAAGACAAAATTTATTTAAAAAATTTGCTGAACGCTTGCAAACCAGATTACTCGCAATCCGAGATTCCACTGTATAGTCATTTGTAAAAGTTAGTACCCCCCTGTTAATCCTATGGTTTTTTTTTGTTTTTTTTTTTTAGTAAAAACATAAAATCATCTGAACAAAGCAGGTCTCAGTATTAGGGAAATATAACCTCACATACAATCAGGTGATCATTTATTTATTTATTTTTTTGAACATAAAATAGAATTAAAACACTGGGTTCTAACTTTTACACATGGCTGTAGCTTTGATCTACCAATAAAAATGCACTGACTATTTAAACTGAATGAATAAAAAGAAAGAAAATAATCATGCATTGTTTAAATAGTTCCCATATTTTTCAGAACAATGTGTCTAAAGTTCAAAGCGGCCGCATGAGGTCACCACTCAGTCATTACAATCTGGAACCTTTACACCTTTTCCAAAAAGCCCAAGACACATCCAGACAGAAGTGTATTATATTTTAATGAACAAAAATGACCTATTCATTAAAATAATGCCTAAAATCTTCATTAGAGTCTATGAAGTGATCATAATTTTACAAGTGAATAAACTTAGCTAACTTCCACACTTTCTGAGACAAAGTTCTTCGCCTCCTCAATCTCCGGCCACACTCTAAAAAGTTTCTCGCGGGTGTGAATGCGCTGGTGTTGTTTGAGATTTCCACTTCGGGTGAAACTCTTGCCACATTCTGAGCACTGATACGGCTTCTCTCCTGTGTGAATGTGTTGGTGAACTTGAAAGCTGCTTATAATCCTAAAACTCTCCCCGCACTCTGGGCACCAGTACGGTTTCTCTCCAGTGTGAATGCGCTGGTGTACTTCTAGGCTGTCCTTTCGGAAAAAAGTCTTCCCACAGTCTGAGCACTGATACGGTTTGTCTTCTGTGTGAATTTGCTGATGGCTCACCAGTTTCCAGCTGTCGGCAAAACTCTTGCCACACTGCAGGCACTGATACGGCTTCTCTCCCGTGTGAACTTGCAGGTGTTTTATGAGACCATTACTCTGAGTGAAACTCTTCCCGCACTCTGAGCACTGATACGGTCTCTCTCCCGTGTGGATGCGGCGGTGTTTTTGGAGATTGCTTAGAAGCCTGAAACTCCGCCCACACTCTGGGCAGTAATAACGTTTCTCGCCGGTGTGAATGCTTTGGTGAACTTGAAGATTGCGCTTTTGATTAAAAGCCTTTCCGCATTCCTCACACTGATACGGCTTTTCTCCCGTGTGAAGCTGCTTGTGGTTTCTCAGACCATTACTGTTAGTGAAACTCTTCCCACACTCTGAGCACTGATACGGCTTCACTCCTGTGTGAACGTGCTGGTGCTGTCGGAGACTACTCCTATGGTTAAAACTCTTTCCGCAGTCTGAACACTGATACGGTTTCTCTCCTGTGTGAGTTCGCTCATGCCTTCTCAGACTGGTACTGTAAATAAAACTCCGCCCACACTCTGAGCACTGATACGGCTTGTCACCGGTGTGAACGCGCTGGTGTTCTTGAAGGTTTCCCCTTTGGTTAAAACTCTTCCCGCAGTCTGGGCACTGAAACGGCTTTTGCCCAGTGTGAAGACGCTTGTGTACTTTCAGACTGTTTTTTGTACTGAAACTCTTCCCACAAAAAGGACACGGATGATTTTGTTGTTGCTTTTCTCTCTGAGAGATGTTTGTTTGGGAAGTACCTGGTGATACCGGGTGAGTACTGGAAATCTCTATGGGATCCAAATTCTCACATTTAATCTCATCTGGATTCATCCTGGTTTAATCTTCTTGCAGAGGTAAATTTAACACATGTAGGAAAGAAGACGGCAGAAGGAGACAGGACAACTCAAACCTGCATAAGAAAGAAGCATAAATAGTCAGTGTTTTTTTATATTTTCAATTAACAAACAGAAAGGTAAAAAATTTGAAATATGTAAAAGGCATCTTGAAAAGGGCCTTATCCAATTTGAAAAAGGGCCACTGATTGAAGCCCTTTTGAGACATAGGATATGTAAAGTTTCTGGCTTTGTCGATCCATAAAAACTATGACGTTCTATCATTTAGACAAACTCCACTTCCATGTAAATATTCTTCACCGAATGGTTTCATTTAAGACCTCAAGATTACACGGTGAAAGCGGTGGGAGTGGGGGGGTTGAGGGGTGAGATTCACAAGGCAGGTGAGTGCTTATTCATGTTGGATTCACACGAGCAAATGCATCTGACCAGAGTGACCGAGGTCGCAGAAGCCGCGACGAACCTGGTATATAGACCTTTTTTCGGTTGTATAGTTTGTTTTGTTTTTAAAGACAGTTTTAGACAGCTTTAATATCATCACACCTGGTTTAGGATTTACAGTAACAATAACAAAACATTCGTTAATCAAATGTAAAGATGCAAGTTAATTTATGGATATTTGATTTATTACAGAGTGAGCTGCACTTGGTAGAATAATCAAGTGTTTAAACCTTACTGTTGAACTGTGTATACACTTTATCATGCAGTGTTATGGTTGTGGGTGCATGCAAGCCAATGAAAATATCATCACAAAACACTAAAAACAATAAAAGAAAAAGATCAGATTATATTAGTTTCAACTTTATTAATAATATTTAATAACCACATTCAAAGTACCAAGTAGCAAAGACGCATAAAACGAACTTATAATTTATGAATTTATAGTAGAAAAGACATGATTGATTTAATGATTTTAAGTGCTGGTTTCCCCTCCTGCAAACTTCACCCTCTGTACATGTTGCTCTCATCAATGTAGTCTTCTCTGGAAAACATTCTGTAGTGCAAGAGGAGACCATCAACTGCGATAAAGGGGATTTTCAAAAAGGATTCATGCACTGAATCCAGGTATTAAGTTTATGTTAAAACTGATTTAATCAGGAGCAAGGTCAAAGTAAGTTTAAAGCTAGTTAATACAGATCTTACGGCTATTTCAAAGCCTTAAGACTATTAGTAAAAAGGACAAGAATTTTTAGGCCTTGTTTAGACGGCCAGATTTTTTGGGGCGTATTTTAACAGGTGTCCTTCAAATAGATAAAGTTAAAAGTAAACGGTTCTGTGTAAATTCAAAGCAGTGAAGACTAGTGATGGAAAGTTTGGATCATTTTATTGACTCGGTCCTTTGAAACTCATTCATCAAATTAAACTAATCTTTTTTTTGAGTCATTTAGTTCATTTCGTTCTTTTCATCAGAAATAAAACATAATGTCACATTTTCAAACAGACCTGCAACACGTCTACATACAGAAATGTTAGCTACAGTTCCATTAATGAAAATATTACAATGCAGCTAAGGACATATCATGATAAACAGAATAAACAGGTCACCTCTCATATCTTCTGGTCCAAATCATTTATTCTATTAGCGCTATTAGCGTCTATATAACAAATATTCTATTTCTATATCATATTTCTATGTACAGTATATTTCTATTTTTATGCACATCATGTTTCTATTCTTATTTTTAGTTCTATTTTTTCTAGCACATTTCTATTTTTATTTTTAGTTCTATATTTTCCTAGTTTAATTTAATTTTTCTATTTAATTTCTATCGTATTCTTTTTATTTATATTTATTTCTTATTTGTAAACTTTAATTCTCTTTTAGGGTCAATGGCAGTCGTATAATGCATTTCACTACATTTCGTACTGTGTATGTTTGTGTATGTGACAAATAAAATTTGAATTTGAATTTGAAAAGAACAAACAATTTGAACCCGAAAAGACTCAAAGGTAACTACTTAATTCAGTTTCCTGTATATAACCTACAGAGGTTTTGTGATGCTTTGCGCATGCGCGTCCAGTAGAAAATGAACCAATCACTCGCAGAGATGACTCGTTCTTCTGAGTCACGTTAAAGAATCGTTTAAAAAGAAAAAGCAGACGCTCTTATCCAGAGCATAAATCAGTATCAGAATGAAAAATCTGTAAAATTATTTTGTTTCTGTAGAAATGATTAAATAACTACTACGGTTTTTGTTTGGCAGCCGTTACTGCCAGTCATTTGACTGTTTTGTTTTTTTTTTGCTTTGTTTTTTACACAGTGTGGTTTGAAATCAGACTCAGATCGGACTCCTAAATGTGTGTCCCAGTCTGGATGCCCTGCTTTTCTCTAAGCTTTAAACTGTCCCTTTCAACATAAGAGCTTTTTAAGTTCACGTCCAAACAATCATGTGGGATCAGACGAGGATCCAGGGTGAAAACTCATAAAAAAAAAAGAACAAGATGATGGAAGAAATTGAGATGGACAAAATTATAATTAAGTACAGTGGAACGAGGATAATTCATTCCGGAAGTTGGCTCATATTCCAAAACACTCGTAAACAAAATTTTATTTTCCGATAAGAAACAGCACTATGTTCTAGTGCCCTACAGTGTGTGAGGTAAACAGCACTCTGTAGGGCACTAGAACAGTTTTAGTGCCCTACAGAGTGTGTGTGGAGTAAACAGCACAATGTTCTAGTGCCCTACGGAGTGTGTGAGTTAAACAGCGTGAGGTAAACAGCACAATGTTCTAGTGCCCTACAGAGTGTGTAAAGTAGTCAGCAATATGTTCTAGTGCCCTACAGTGTGTGTGAGGTAAACAGCACTATGTTCTAGTGCCCTACAGAGTGTGTGAGGTAAACAGCACTATGTTCTAGTGCCCTAGAGAGTGTGTGTGAGGTAAACAGCACTATGTTCTAGTGCCCTACAGAGTGTGAGATAAACAGCACTATGTTCTAGTGCCCTACAGAGTGTGAGATAAACAGCACTATGTTCTAGTGCCCTACAGAGTGTGTGAGGTAAACAGCACTATGTTTAGTGTCCTACAGAGTGAGTTAAACAGCACCATGTTTTATTGGCCTACAGAGTGTGTGAGGTAAACAGCACTATGTTCTAGTGCCCTACAGAGTGTGTGTGAGGTAAACAGCACTATGTTCTAGTGCCCTACAGAGTGTGTGTGAGGGTAAACAGCACTATGTTCTAATGCCCTACAGAGTGTGTGTGAGGTAAACAGCACTATGTTCTAGTGCCTTACAGAGTGTGTGAGGTAAACAGCACTATGTTCTAGTGCCCTACAGAGTGTGTAAGGTAAACAGCACTATGTTCTAGTGCCCTACAGAGTGTGTGTGAGGTAAACAGCACTATGTTCTAGTGCCCTACAGAGTGTGTGGGGTAAACAGCACTATGTTCTAGTGCCCTACAGAGTGTGTGTGAGGTAAGCAGCACTATGTTCTAGTGCCCTACAGAGTGTGTGTGAGGTAAACAGCACTATGTCCTAGTGCCCTACAGAGTGTGTGAGGTAAACAGCACTATGTCCTAATGCCCTACAGAGTGAGGTAAACAGCACTATGTTCTAGTGCCCTACAGAGTGTGTGTGAGGTAAACAGCACTATGTTCTAGTGCCCTACAGAGTGTGTGTGAGGTAAACAGCACTATGTTCTAGTGCCCTACAGAGTGTGTGAGGTAAACAGCACTATGTTCTAGTGCCCTACAGAGTGTGTGTGTGGTAAGCAGCACTATGTTCTAGTGCCCTACAGAGTGTGTGGGGTAAACAGCACTATGTTCTAGTGCCCTACAGAGTGTGTGTGAGGTAAGCAGCACTATGTTCTAGTGCCCTACAGTGTGGGGTAAACAGCACTATGTTCTAGTGCCCTACAGTGTGGGGTAAACAGCACTATGTTCTAGTGCCCTACAGAGTGTGTGTGAGGTAAGCAGCACTATGTTCTAGTGCCCTACAGAGTGTGTGTGAGGTAAACAGCACTATGTCCTAATGCCCTACAGAGTGAGGTAAACAGCACTATGTTCTAGTGCCCTACAGTGTGTGTGTGAGGTAAACAGCACTATGTTCTAGTGCCCTACAGAGTGTGTGTGAGGTAAACAGCACTATGTTCTAGTGCCCTACAGAGTGTGTGAGGTAAACAGCACTATGTCCTAATGCCCTACAGAGTGTGTGGGGTAAACAGCACTATGTTCTAGTGCCCTACAGAGTGTGTGAGGTAAACAGCACTATGTTCTAGTGCCCTACAGAGTGTGTGAGGTAAACAGCACTATGTTCTAGTGCCCTACAGAGTGTATGAGGTAAACAGCACTATGTTCTAGTGCCCTACAGAGTGTGTAAGGTAAACAGCACTATATTCTAGTGCCCTACAGTGTGTGTGAGGTAAACAGCACTATGTTCTAGTGCCCTACAGTGTGTATGAGGTAAACAGCACTATGTTCTAGTGCCCTACAGAGTGTGTGAGGTAAACAGCACTATGTTCTAGTGCCCTACAGAGTGTGTGAGGTAAACAGCACTATGTTCTAGTGCCCTACAGAGTGTGTGATGTAAACAGCACTATTTTCTAGTGCCCTACAGAGTGAGTGAGGTAAACAGCACTATGTTCTAGTGCCCTACAGAGTGTGTGTGAGGTAAACAGCACTATGTTCTAGTGCCCTACAGAGTGTGTGAGGTAAACAGCACTATGTTCTAGTGCCCTACAGAGTGTGTGAGGTAAACAGCACTATGTTCTAGTGCCCTACAGAGTGTGTGAGGTAAACAGCACTATGTTCTAGTGCCCTATAGAGTGTGTGAGGTAAACAGCACTATGTTCTAGTGCCCTACAGAGTGTGTGAGGTAAACAGCACTATGTTCTAGTGCCCTACAGTGTGTGTGAGGTAAACAGCACTATGTTCCAGCCTGTGTAGCGCACTAGCATAGGAAGTAGAAGCCCATTTAGGACTGAGCCACTGTTAGCCGAGTGTAACTTACCTTGAGCTTTACAGCAGAACGCAGTTAACCACCTCAAATACACCCACAACGGATCAGATGGAACTGTGGGGGTAAAACCCTGTCAGAAATATTGGAATGTAAAGATGATTAGTAGAGTCGGAGAGCTCAGCTCATCAATCAGCAACACTGCAGCACGGCTTCTTCTGCTTCTGGGAATGTGTGGAGGAACGAGACCGAAACGGTCACAGCGACACCTACTGGAGGATTAGGGTAAAATTTTGAAAAAAAGGCCAAAGCCGCCTTGTAAAGGCACACCCTCAGTAATTTCCTAAAACATGTCAGTTAAGTTTGCACCAAAAAAAAAAAATAATAATAACAATAATAATAACAATAATAACAATAGAAGGTTTGCACCATTGAAATGTTTTACTGCAGCTAAGAGTCTCATCACTGTTATGTGCTTGAAGTCGGCTGTAAACGTCAATCGGTTTGAGGTCTTAGTTTACCAGAAAGTTTGACTTATTATTATTTTAATAATAATAATAACGCCCCTTATAGTTTAAAAAACCTTCAGTAATGAAGCAGCATCTTTGCAGGGTTATTTAACTCATAGCAGTTAATAAATTCCAGCGAACATCAAGCAAATCTAATAAGTGTTCAAGTAAAACCTTCTTGTTAAGTCCAGTCTGATTAAAACCCACCACTGATTTGATGAATTGATGCATTTGTTCATCTTTAGTCCCACATGAACAGCCTCACCTAAAAAATCTAATCTCTTTTAAAAACAAAGTTGTACACCTATTTCTACACCTAATAAAATTTTATTTTAATGTGTGTACTTGCGGGCAGCACAGTGGTATAGCTTTACAGATCCAGGGTCCAAAGACATGTACATTAGGCTAATTGGCATTCCTTAATTCCCTGTAGTGTGTGAATAGACATGTGTGTGCGCGCCCTACGATGGATTGGCACCCTGTCCAGTGTGTACCCTGCCTCGTGCCCTAAGCCTCCTAGGATAAGCTCCAGGTCCCCGCGACCATGAATACAGTATGAAGCGGTATAGATGTATAAGTGAGAGTGTACTAGCTGTAAAAAAAAATAATAAAAAAAAAGATACAATTTTATTGACTCAATGTGGAGGTTTTAAGGTAAAAGAACATACAATAAAGAACAAGCATGAGAATGTCTTCATTGTCACTGTCATGGACCATCTCACCTGATGTTAAAAGGAGAAATTACTGTAAAAAAAATAATAAAAAAAATAAATAAAACACAGTAGCTGTATGAATGCAAAGCTATTATAAAGGGTACTTCATTTGATTATGCTTTTGTCTTTAATGTATTCTACTTTGTCTGCAAAAAAAAAATTATAAAAAAAAAATCCTAAAACATCTTACAGCCAAGAGGTCAAAAGCGTGTATATGCTTATAATTAAGTATGGCATGTACCCAAGTATTTGACTGTTCTTTATTAGAATTTTAATAATGATGGACATCATCTTGATAATGAATAAATCAAGCATATACTGTACGTCCATTTAAAGATGTATATGCTTGTAAATCAAGCATATACTGTACGTCCATTTAAAGATGTATTTGGCTATCAAAATAAATGTATAATAATTATAACAGCTGAATGCTTAAACAATGATCCAAAAACATTTGTATAATTTGACAAATATACCCTAAAAACAAATGCATACTCAGTCATGTTAAGGCTCATTATAATATTTACAGTAAGTACCAAGTTATCACATTTAAGTATGTATTCATGTGATTAGTGCTCCTTACAGTATTTAATTACCTAGTCATCACCTAATCAATACCCATTATAAGATATACAGTAAGCACTTACTCACATGACTAGGGCTCATTATTATATCTTTACATTCTTATAAACAGTTGAACTGACTATATGCAATCTGCTGTTAAAAGCATCAAGTTTTTGTTTAACTAAATTATTACAACCATCTTTAAATCAATATTTGCACAAATCAAACATCCAGTACCATACTGTATATTGTGTAAAAGCACCACCAAAGACAGTCACAGTAGGACCTTAGAATGTTATGAAGCATATGACAGGGAGGCAAGAGTTGGTTGACATGATGTAGAGAAGGAAGGTGGAAATACTGTGTGTCCAGGAAAACAGGTGAAAACATAGCAAGGCTAGAAGCTTAGGAGTAGGGTTTTATGTTGTATAGGAAAAGAAATAGAGTAGGAACTGTGATGCTCAATGTTGTTAGTGGTTATGCGCCACAGGTAGTATGTGAGTTGGAATAGAAGGAGAAATTCTTGAGTGAGTTAGATGAAGTAATGCAGAGCATATCCCCAGAGGTAAGAGTGGTGATTGGTGCAGCTTTTAATGGACATGTTGGGGAAGGGAACAGAGGTGATGAGAACGTGATGTACACGTGTGCATGGATGTTGATTATACCATATGCGGAACGTTTGCAAACCTGGAACGTTACCCGCAATCCGAGGTTCCGCTGTACTACCTTTGACATGACAAGCATTAAATAGTCTCACCGCAGTATCTGAGTGAACTGCTAGTGTCTTACAATTCGCCGCGCCTACCTCGATTAAAGGATGCAGGCTGCTTGTCAGAACCGCATATTACGAAAAATGTGTGGACACAGTCTCAGTGTTTAGGCCAAAACTATATTTATTTAGCCAAGCATTTTTGTAAATAGATTAGCCTTAGGCAAATGAGCAGATCTGGGGGACTCATGGACGTAGAGTATTATGGTGAACTGGTATGTTTAGATGTTGTCCTCCCCACTCTCATTGATCCCTCAAGTTTGTTGACAGTAAAGTGATTGGTTGCTTTACATCTCAGGGAGCCATTAAGGTGCTTCCTTCTGGCTTTCCCTTTTAGTCATGCTGTCACAGATAGTTGTGGCAGAGTCCCTGCTTGCTATACAATGAAACCTTGGATTGCGAGCATAATGCGTTTAGGAAGCATACTTGTAGGTCAAAACACTCGTATATCAAAGCAAATTTCCCCCATAATAAATAATGGAAACTCAGACGATTCATTTTACATCCCAAAAATATTCATATAAAAATAATTAATACAAAAAATTACTCATTCTGGTGCCCCACTTCTGGTTGGAGATCTTGTCACACGGATGCCCCATATGGTCTGTTAGGGATGCGTGTGGTGACTGGGGATGGCTCCACTTTGCCATAAAGGCAGTCCTGTCCTCGGCTAATGCAGACAGCTGTTCTCTGAGGACTCGTGACTGCAGTCACTCAACAGTTCAGGACTTGAATTTCCTACAGTCTACCTGAGCCTCCAATAATGAACTAGCCTCTATATTCATTTAAACAAACCTCCTGTTATACTGAACTTCCAGTCTCCTAACACACAGTATGACTGCAGATCAATCCCTGCTATCCGTTATCAATCAAATGAGGATGGATTCCCTGTTGAGTCTGGTTCCTCTTAAGGTTTCTTCCCATTGCCATCTCAGGAAGTTTTCCTTGCTATCGTTGCCCTAGGCTTATCATCAGGATCTAGTTAATAATTTTGATTCATACACATTCCCATTTTATACAAACCTCCATAATTTTCCTTTTAATTGTGTAAAGCTTCTTTGTGACAATGACAATTGTTAAAAGCGCTATACAAAAAAAATGTAATTGATAGAGAATAGGGTTAGATGGAGGCAGATGATTCGGTGTGGTGACCCCTAAAAGGGAACAACAAAAGACAAAGAAGCAGCAATAATAATAATAATGATATTCACTTACACTTTCGGCAGCACCCGTCGTGGGGTCACCACAACGGACCATCCGATACTTACAACAACTATGGCACAGGTTTTATGCCGGATGCCTTTCCTGATGCAACCCTCCCATTTTATCGGGGCTTGGGACCGGGACTGCATTCAGAGGCTGGGGTTTGGGCATTGGGGTGGGAATTGAACCTGGGCCTTCCAAATGGCAGCTGGGAAACCTACAACTGAGTCATCAATGCCGACCTATAGCGGTACTGATTATAATAATGCAAATATTACTAAATATACGCACTTTCTAACAAAGTTTACTAGTGCTTTAAGATTTTACGTTACTGCTCCACAGCTAACGTGCTGCAAAGTGTACACCTTTTGTTTATAGGACTCACATTTCTTTCACTATTACATCTAGCTCAGACAGTCTCTGTGCCTCAGCCCGATGGAATCTTAAAAAAAAAAAATCATAAAAAAAGAAAAAACCATTTGACTTGATTAAGGAAGCAAATATAGGATGTAAAAGTTACATTAAAAGCAACATTAACCTTGACCACATGAACTGCATACAAAGCCCTCCTTAAGAGACACACTCCCTACATGCATATTTGAAGAGTTGGTGCTATAAAAATTAGCTTTTCCTGTCTACCGACCCTAGTGCTAAGTATTCCCAAGTCTCAACCAGTCACAGACGGACTCAAAAAAAACTTCACAATAATAAAATCCCCTCTAGACAGTGCTAAAAACTAATTCTGTGCTAAAATCAATTTTATTAATTAATATTTTGTAGCACTTATGGAATTTATGCAAATGCAGGAAAACAAGTTAACTCTTAAATGTCTACATTATCAATGTTAATGATTAATTATCAATTCAGCGCATTACAAATTTAACCTACATTTCAATGTGTTCACTGTTAATGCCATGTGATGGATTGGCACCTTGTCCAGGGTGTACCTCGCCTCGTGCCCCAAGTTAGCCTGCGAAAGGCTCCAGGCCCTCCATGACCCTGAATACAGAATAAAGCGGTATAGACGATAAGCGAGTGAGTGAGTGTTAATTTTTGTTTAGAATCGTATTTCTCAGTAGCTCACATATATACTCTATTTTAACTAACCCATTACTTGAGCAGTTCACGTAATGTGCAGTATTTGACATTGTATTTTTTAATGGTCTTGTTTTTAAATGAAACCAGAGTGACAACAGTAGTATTAAAATTAAATAAATTTGTCTAACATAAATAATTTTGGTGATTAATTCACTATAATTGTTTAAATTAAACTTAAATGGAGAAAAAAAGCGCCTGGTGCTTATTAGTAATTAACTAATTAAATGTGAAATTTGTATTATATTTATTTCGTACCTTTACAATTCCAAAAAGCATTCTATTTTCTTTAGATGAAAGAAAAAAATTATATTTTTGTTAATAACATATATTAAAAATAATTCATTTTGTTAATAACAATGTATTAAAGCCATCTGCTGCTTTAATACTTTTTTTTAAGTTCGCAGTTTGATCATGATAAAACCCTCACTGCCCATCAAGGAAGAAACAAGGAATATGAAAGAATGACAACTACCCAGAGTTCATTCCTAAACTTTTTGCTGAGAACTGTCCACCATCTCAGCCACAGCAGTGTGTTTGTGTCTCTGCAAGTAACTTCGTCTTACAAAACTTTTCCCACACTCGGAGCACTGATACGGCTTCTCTCCTGTGTGAATGCGCTTGTGTTCTCTGAGATTACTCTGATTATTAAAACTCTTTCCGCACTGCGGGCACTCGTACAGCTTCTCTCCCGTGTGAACGCGCTCATGTTCCTGGAAACGTCTGTGAGTGGTAAAACCTTTCCCGCACTGATGGCAGTAATAAGGCTTTTGCCCCGTGTGGATGTGTTGGTGCACTCGGAGAGCATTCTTTTCTCTAAAACACTTCCCACACTTTGAGCACTGGTAGGGTTTGTCTCCGCTGTGAATTAGCAGATGATGCTGTAAAGTCCTCCTTTCTGCAAAACTCCTTCCACAATTTAAGCAGGGATACGGCTTCTCTCCAGTGTGAACACGCTGATGTTTTAACAGCTTACTCTTGTCAGTAAAACTCTTTCCACAACATGAACATGGATACGGCTTCTCTCCCATGTGGATGTGCTGGTGTTGCTGGAGATGGCTTAGCCTGGTGAAGTCCTTCCCGCACTCTGAACACGGATACGGCCTTTCTCCAGTGTGGACTCGGAGGTGTTTTTTTAAATGACCCTTTTGTTTGAAACCTGTCCCGCACTCTGAGCACTGGTACGGCTTCTCTCCAGTGTGAATGCGCTGGTGATTAAAGAGCGTGGTCGTTTGACTAAAACTTTTCCCGCAGTGTGAACATTGGTATGGCTTCTCTCCGGTGTGCGTGCGCTGGTGTTTAATGAGCGTGCTCTTGTAAGTGAAACTTTTCCCGCAGTGCGAGCACTGATACGGTTTCTCTCCGGTGTGTGTGCGCTGATGCCTTATGAGTGTGCTCATCTGAGTAAAACTCTTGCCACAATGTGAGCAGAGGTTAACTGCTTTTTGCTTTCGTTTGAAAGATGAGCGTTGCTGACTGCTGGAGCTCTCCGTGGACTCTGGACGCTCAACTTTAACCTCATCTGACTTCATCTTAGCCTTGATGTTTTTGTAAAAAAGAGAGTTATGATCCGTAGAAGAGAGGACTGCAGGAGAAGACAAGGCACGTCATATCTGGATCAAAAATAGAAAAACAGTTCAGCAATGTATAACAAATAAAAAAACCTTATTTCACCTGATAAGGTGACAGTAATAGAATCTGTAGCTCTATCTCTAAGCTCTTCACCCACTGAATTATGCTTAGCAGGAGCAGGCAGGAGCATAGGATGACATCATGCCTTCTCTTATCTGGATACACTGGAGGTGACTTGGGATGTCTTTAGATTTTTTCAGGATCTGTTTTCAGGATGCCACCTCCCTGATAGAGACAGAAGCAAAAGCCTGGTATTTCAGACTACCAACTCCAACTTGCTCTGCATTCTCTTCTCTCACACCAACTAACTTCATGTCCTCTCTCACTGCATCCATAAATCTCCTCTTTGGTCTTCCTCTAGACCTCCTGCCTGGCAGTTCCAACCTCAGCATCCTTCTACCGATATATTCACAATCTCTCCTCTGCACATGTCTAAACCACCTCAATCTGGCCTCTCTGACTTTATCTCCAAAACATCTAACGTGGGTTGTCCCTCTGATAAACTCATTCTTGGTCCTGTCCATCCTTGTTACTCCCAAAGAGAACCTCAACATCTTCAGCTCTGCTACCTCCAACTCTGCCTCCTGTCTTTTCTTCAGCGCCACTGTCTCTAAGCCGTAGAGCATTGCTGGTCTCACTACTGTCCTGTACACCTTTCCTTTCATTCTTGCTGATACTCTTTTATCGCACAACACACCAGACACTTTTCTCCACCCATCCCAACCTGCCTGTACCCGCCTCTTCACCTCCTTTGAACACTCTCCGTTGCTCTGGACCGTTGACCCTAAGTACTTAAAATCCTGAACCTTCTTTACCTCTGCTCCCTGTAGCCTCACCGATCCTCCTGGGTCCCTCTCATTTACACACATGTATTCCGTCTTGCTGCGGCTAACCTTCATTCCTCTGCTTTCCAGAGCATACCTCCACCTCTCCAAATTTTCCTCCATCTGTTCCCTGCTCTCGCTACAGAGCACAATGTCATCTGCAAACATCATAGTCCATGGGGACTCCTGTCTTACCTCATCTGTCATCCTGTCCATGACTAGAGCAAACAAAAAGGGGCTTAGAGCCGATCCTTGATGCAGATCCACCTCCACCTTGAACTCTTCTGTCACACCTACAGCACATCTTACCACTGTCTTACAGCTCTCATACATGTCCTGCACCACTCTAACATACTTCTCTGCCACTCCAGACCTTCTCATACAATACCACAGCTCCTCTGTTGGCACCCTGTCATACGTTTTCTCTAAATCTAAAAAGACACAATGCAACTCCCTGTTACCTTCTCTGTACTTCTCCGCCAGCATCCTTAAAGCAAATACTGCATCTGATGTACTCTTTCTAGGCATAAAACCATATTGCTGCTCACAAATGCTCACCTCTGCCCTTAACCTAGCTTCCACTACTCTTTCCCACAGCTTCATTGTCTGGCTCATTAGCTTTATAAGGGTTTTAGAAGAGTATAACTGGGGAAATTTTCAGAAAGAAACTGATATAAATTTAAGCCAGAGAACACTAGAAGCGCCGCGCCAGTGTCACCTACTTTTAACGTGATTTACCGGTTGCCATTGTTTTGAATGAGAAGCTGTCGCTGACACACAATGATCGCTAGATGGCGCTTTCACCCAAAGCAAATAATTTCGCTACAAGATCAACTTGCACTTGGACAATGCGCCATTCATTCCTGCGTTGATAATCAGCTATATTTTTTTTCATATTTAACTGAGAAAACCTACTACAGAGTTTCTAAGGGGACAAAGGAAGAGAAAAAAAATGGGAAAAAAAGCTTAATTTTATAACGAGACAATTTATTAGTTCGTTTGTTCTATTTCAAGCTTCTGAACGGCTTGGATGTTTTTTAGTGTGACAGTGCTTTAGATGGAGCAGCAGCAGCGATTTAGTTCTGAACTCGCTTTGAAATTATCTCTAAAACAATGTAATGACCCATCCTGAGGATATGAAGCTTTATTACTGCGTTTGAATAAATCAGATCTACCACAGCAGATAATAAACTATGCTATGCCATAACCGAAGCAAACACCACGATTATGCCTCGTTTCGTTCAGTGTTGGTAGGCAACGGACCACGCGCCTAATCGGTAACCTTCACTTTTCCGTTTAGCTCTGACAAAAAAAGCTGTATTTTGTTTGTTTATACTTTTAATTTTTATAACAGTACAAGAAGATAACAGTTTGGTCTGTGCAGTTAGTGCTATTCAAAAGGTTGCGCGTGGTCCACTACACAGCAAAAATATGTTGGTATATTATGACTGAAAGAAAGCGGCTCACATCGGCGTGCGTTTTGCACAGCGCCGCATAGACAGCGATTATTTAACACGTATAAATTTGTGTTTGTTGTATTTCTGGGAAAGAAAAATCTAGTGCCCTACAGAGTGTGTGAAATAAACAGCACTATGTTCTAGTGCCCTACAGAGTGTGTGAGTTAAACAGCACTGCGTATCTAGTGCTCTACAGAGTGTGTGAGGTAAACAGCACTATGTTCTAGTGCCCTACAGAGTGTGTGTGAGGTAAACAGCACTATGTTCTAGTGCCCTACAGAGTGTGTGAGGTGAACAGCACCATGTTCTAGTGCACTACAGAGTGTGTGAGGTGAACCATAATAGAGAGAGTTACAATAGTCAAGGCGGGTTGTAATGAAAGCATGAATGGCCATCTCTAGAGTCTTATCAGTGAGAAAAGGTCTAATCTTTGCGAGCGTACAGAGCTGATAAAAGCTAGATCCAATCACGGTAGAGATTTGTTTCTCAAGTTTTAGTGAATCATCTAATAGGAAACCTAAATTACGAACCTAAGGGGATCTAAAGGCTGATAGAGGAGAAATCTATCAGAGAAATTTATAAATCTCTCATATCGACGCATATCGAACATTTTACATTCACTAAAAGGTTTATTCACAAACACATTTCAGCCATTCACACACATGCATTGTGCTGTGTTGGTACACACTTTCACTTTTCATCTCCCCTTTGATCAAAATGCTCCCAATATGAGTCGACACAAGCAGCTTTGTTTCAGTCAGAATATTCATCTATCATAAAGAGAGGCGACATACTTGCTGATTAAACATTGCATTTTTAAAAAGTAAAAGCGTGTGATGTAAGCAGCTTTAATTAATAATAATTATTCAATGCTGGACAGAAATTATTATTCTTTTGATTATTATTATCATGTTCTTTTGCTGTTTGAGTTCAGCGTTGAATGATTATTTGAAACTGACGCTCTTTGTGTAGATTCATGCCACAAGTCATTTTATCATACAAAGATTATTACGTTGATAAACACTATGTTCTAGTGCCCTACAGAGTGTGTGAAATAAACAGCACTATGTTCTAGTGCCCTACAGATTGTGTGAGTTAAACAGCACTGCGTATCTAGTGCTCTACAGAGTGTGTGAGGTAAACAGCACTATGTTCTAGTGCCCTACAGAGTGTGTGTGAGGTAAACAGCACTATGTTCTAGTGCCCTACAGAGTGTGTGAGGTGAACAGCACCATGTTCTAGTGCCCTACAGAGTGTGTGAGGTAAACAGCACTATGTTCTAGTGCCCTACAGAGTGTGTGAGGTAAACAGCACTATGTTCTAGTGCCCGACAGAGTGTGTGAGGTAAACAGCACTATGTTCTAGTGCCCTACAGAGTGTGTGAGGTAAATGGCACTATGTTCTAGTGCCCTACAGAGTGTGTGTGAGGTAAACAGCACTATGTTCCAGCCTGTGTAGCGCACTAGCATAGGAAGTAGAAGCCCATTTAGGACTGAGCCACTGTTAGCCGATTGTAACTTACCTTGAGCTTTACAGCAGAACGCAGTTAACCACCTCAAAGACGAGGCCCAATAACCAAAAAAGCACGGTCACCTCTACGCTTAAGTCTGGAGTGTGGGATTAAGAGGAGGTTCTGGTCACAGGATCTCAAACTTCTCAGGGGGGGGGGGTATGGTGGTGCAGCAATTCAGATAAGTAAATGGGTGCTTGCTGGTGTAACGATTTAAACACAAATAGTAAAATTTTAAAATGAATTCGGAAGAGAACAGGCAGCCAATGAAGGGTTTCAAAAGCGAAGTCACATGATCCCTTTTTTTCTTTTTCAAGAGAAATTTAGCAGCAGCGTTCTGGACCAGTTGAAGACGGGCGATTTGAGATTCAGAGATACCATAATAGAGAGAGCTACAATAGTCAAGGCGGGTTGTAATGAAAGCATGAATGGCCATCTCTAGAGTCTTATCAGTGAGAAAAGGTCTAATCTTTGCGAGCGTACGGAGCTGATAATAGCTAGATCCAATCACGGTAGAGATTTGTTTCTCAAGTTTTAGTGAATCATCTAATAGGAAACCTAAATTCCGAACCTAAGGGGATCTAAAGGCTGATAGAGAACCCAGATTAAGATCAGGGGCCTTCGTGTGTTTTTTTTTTTTTATTAAGGGATAAAAAATTATGAGATAACCAAGATTTAACTTCATCTAAGCAGGATAACAAAGTAGTCATGGCCAGGTCATCATTTTTCTTAAAAGGTAAGTAGATTTGCATGTCGTCAGCATAAAAGTGGAAAGATACCCCATGTTTCCTAAAAATGGAGGCCAGAGGTAGCATGTACAATGAGAATAGAGTAGGAGCCAACACAGAGCCTTGTGGAAGACCACAGGGAAAAGTCGTCGTCGATGAGGAAAAATCTCCTATCTTAACCACATATTTTCTGTCGGATAAAAATGACTGAAACCATTTTAAAACTATGCCAGAGAGACCCACCCAAGACTCTAGTCTATGTAATAATATTGCTATATAAATAAACTAGTCATGTAATAATATTGCGTGACTAATAGTGTCGAACGCAGCTGATAAATCTAAAAGAACAAGGACCACAGAATCCCCCGTATCAGTGGCTAAAAAGATGTCGTTTAGCACTCTCAAGAGGGCTGATTCAGTACTGTGGGCCGCCTTAAAACCAGATTGAAAATGCTCAAACAAGCTGTTTAAAGCAAGAAAAGATTGGAGTTCAAGAAACACAATCTTTTCTAAGACCTTAGACACAAATGGTAGAACAGAGATAGGACGATAATATCGTGAGGTAAACAGCACTATGTTCTAGTGCCCTACAGAGTGTGTGAGGTGAACAGCACTATGTTCTAGTGCCCTACAGAGTGTGTGTGAGGTAAACAGCACTATGTTCTAGTGCCCTACAGAGTGTGTGTGAGGTAAACAGCACTATGTTCTAGTGCCCTACAGAGTGTGTGTGAGGTAAACAGCATTATGTTCAAGTGCCCTACAGAGTGTGTGTGAGGTAAACAGCACTATGTTCTAGTGCCCTACAGAGTGTGTGTGAGGTAAACAGCACTATGTTCTAGTGCCCTACAGAGTGTGTGTGAGGTAAACAGCACTAGGTTCTAGTGCCCTACAGAGTGTGTGAGGTAAACAGCACTATGTTCTAGTGCCCTACAGAGTGTGAGGTAAACAGCACTATGTTCTAGTGCCCTACAGAGTGTGTGTGAGGTAAACAGCACTATGTTCTAGTGCCCTACAGAGTGTGTGAGGTAAACAGCACTATGTTCTAGTGCCCTACAGAGTGTGTGAGGTAAACAGCACTAGGTTCTAGTGCCCTACAGAGTGTGTGTGAGGTAAACAGCACTATGTTCCAGTGCCCTACAGAGTGTGTGTGAGGTAAACAGCACTATGTTCCAGTGCCCTACAGAGTGTGTGTGAGGTAAACAGCACTATGTTCTAGTGCCCTACAGAGTGTGTAAGGTAAACAGCACTATGTTCTAGTGCCCTACAGAGTGTGTAAGGTAAACAGCACTATGTTCTACTGCCCTACAGAGTGTGTGAGGTAAACAGCACTATGATCTACTGCCCTACAGAGTGTGTGAGGTAAACAGCACTATGTTCTAGTGCCCTAAAGAGTGTGTGTGAGGTAAACAGCACTATGCTCTAGTGTCCTACAGAGTGTGTGAGGTAAACAGCACTATGCTCTAGTGTCCTACAGAGTGTGTGAGGTAAACAGCACTATGCTCTAGTGTCCTACAGAGTGTGTGAGGTAAACAGCACTATGTTCTAGTGCCCTACAGAGTGTGTGAGGTAAACAGCACTATGTTCTAGTGCCCTAAAGAGTGTGTGTGAGGTAAACAGCACTATGTTCTAGTGCCCTACAGAGTGTGTGAGGTAAACAGCACTATGTTCTAGTGCCCTACAGAGTGTGTGAGGTAAACAGCACTATGTTCTAGTGCCCTACAGAGTGTGTGAGGTAGACAGCACTATGTTCTAGTGCCCTACAGAGTGTGTGAGGTAAACAGCACTAGGTTCTAGTGCCCTACAGAGTGTGTGTGAGGTAAACAGCACTATGTTCCAGTGCCCTACAGAGTGTGTGTGAGGTAAACAGCACTATGTTCCAGTGCCCTACAGAGTGTGTGTGAGGTAAACAGCACTATGTTCTAGTGCCCTACAGAGTGTGTAAGGTAAACAGCACTATGTTCTAGTGCCCTACAGAGTGTGTGAGGTAAACAGCACTATGTTCTAGTGCCCTACAGAGTGTGTGAGGTAAACAGCACTATGTTCTAGTGCCCTACAGAGTGTGTGAGGTAAACAGCACTATGTTCTAGTGCCCTACAGTGTGTGTGAGGTAAACAGCACTATGTTCTAGTGCCCTACAGAGTGTGTGAGGTAAACAGCACTATGTTCTAGTGCCCTACAGAGTGTGTGAGGTAAACAGCACTATGTTCTAGTGCCCTAAAGAGTGTGTGTGAGGTAAACAGCACTATGCTCTAGTGTCCTACAGAGTGTGTGAGGTAAACAGCACTATGCTCTAGTGTCCTACAGAGTGTGTGAGGTAAACAGCACTATGCTCTAGTGTCCTACAGAGTGTGTGAGGTAAACAGCACTATGTTCTAGTGCCCTACAGAGTGTGTGAGGTAAACAGCACTATGTTCTAGTGCCCTACAGAGTGTGTGTGAGGTAAACAGCACTATGTTCTAGTGCCCTACAGAGTGTGTGAGGTAAACAGCACTATGTTCTAGTGCCCTACAGAGTGTGTGAGGTAAACAGCACTATGTTCTAGTGCCCTACAGAGTGTGTGTGAGGTAAACAGCACTATGTTCTAGTGCCCTACAGTGTGTATGAGGTAAACAGCACTATGTTCTAGTGCCCTACAGAGTGTGTGAGGTAAACAGCACTATGTTCCAGCCTGTGTAGCGCACTAGCATAGGAAGTAGAAGCCCATTTAGGACTGAGCCACTGTTAGCCGAGTGTAACTTACCTTGAGCTTTACAGCAGAACGCAGTTAACCACCTCAAATACACCCACAACGGATCAGATGGAACTGTGGGGGTAAAACCCTGTCAGAAATATTGGAATGTAAAGATGATTAGTAGAGTCGGAGAGCTCAGCTCATCAATCAGCAACACTGCAGCACGGCTTCTTCTGGTGTTTTTGGCGGTTGCTAAACTACTTTAAGTAAGTAAGTACCGCCACCTAGTGGAGTGGAGTGTGTATCAGGATCCTGTCTAGGCTAACAGTGAATAAAAAAAATTAAAAATTAAAAAATTAAATAGTAATTGTGGTAATTACTCAATTAAACATTTATAGGTTTTTTTATATATATATTTTCTTAATTCGTTTGGTTTTATTTATTTTATTTATATAGCGCTTTTAACAATGGTTAATGTCTCAAAGCTGCTTCACAAAAATGAAAAGAAAATATAAAAAAGATAATTTATGGAAGTGTGTATGTGTGAGAAAAATGTGTCTAGACAATAATGAGATGAATGAATGGATGAATTTATATAACATCATGTGTGTTATGCGGGTGAAAGTTCAATATAACAGAAATTCTTTAAATTAACACGAAGTCCAGTTCAGCACAGGGAGTCAGTAGGTGCAGAGGGCAGATGGGGTCTGGATCACTGGGAGCACAGGAGCAGGATGTGTAGCTCCAGCCATCATAAAGCAGACTCCAGCTGGTCCTTCTCTGGAGGCCTCAGGATCCTCACAGGGTTGGCCCTTTATCTACTGAAGCTGGTACAATCTCCAGATGCCTCGGGATGGGTAGAAAAGTACAGAACAGATGGAGAGAATTAGCGTAGTTGCCATTCAGAATAGATGTACTGGAGTATGAGGTTATGGGATGAGTTACGCGTATGCCAGAGACTTAAAGAGATGCGTCTTGAGTCTACTTTTAAACTGGGAAACTGTGTCTGAGCCCCGAACAGTGTCTAGAAGGCTATTCCAAAGTTTTGGAGCTAAATATGAAAAAGCCCTACCCCCTTTTGTAGATTTTGAAATTCTGGGAATTACAAGAAGTCCAGAGTTTTGTGATCTTAAGGAGCGTGGCGGATTATAGCGTATCAGAAGACTGGTTAGGTATGTGGGAGCTAAACCATTTAAAGCCTTGTATGTAAGTAATACTATTTTGTAATTAATTCTAAACTGAACAGGTAGCCAGTGCAGGGATGATAATATTGGGGGTTATATGATCATATTTTCTGGATCTAGTGAGAACCCTGGCGGCTGCATTTTGGACTAACTGAAGCTTGTTTATTGAGGATGCAGGACAACCACCTAGTAATGTATTACAATAGTCCAGTCTGGAGGTCATGAATGCATGAACTAGCTTTTCTGCATCAGATACGGATAAGATGCTCCTAAGTTTGGTGATATTTCTAAGATGGAAAAAGGCTGTTTTTGTGATATTGGAAATATGATTTTCAAAGGACAAGTTACTGTCTAATATTACGCCCAGGTCTTTTACTGTTGAGCTAGTAGTAACAGTACATCCTTCTAAACGCAGGCTGAATTGTGAAAGCTGTTGTGTGCTGGTTTTGGGGCCGATGAGTAATATCTCTGTCTTATCTGAATTTAGTAAAAGAAAGTTATTGGTCATCCAATCTTTTATTTCCTGGACACACTCGGTTAATCTAGACAACTTAGGTATTTCGTCTGGTTTTGTTGATATATATAATTGGGTATCATCAGCATAACAATGGAAACTAATCCCATGTCTTCTAATGATGTTACCCAGGGGAAGCATGTATATTGAGAACAGCAGAGATCCTAAAACTGACCCTTGTGGGACACCATATTTCACTTGCAATACATCAGAACATTAATCAAACACCCTTATCCAGAGAGACATAAAGAAGAGCTCTCAGAAACACAACCTTGTACTAGATCACTCAAGTGGGGACTGTAAACACTGTTAAGAACATCTGTAAAAACTGGTCATTTAATATAATTGCCATTAATTTAAAAAAGAGATAAAAAGAATGAAAAAATGAAAGTAAGTCCACACAAAACCATAAATTAAGACAAAGGAAACGATGCCATAACAGTAATTCAATATAGTGGAAATGCATAAAAACTCTAAAAAAAAAACATTATTATGGTCTTTATTCCCAACAAAGAAGTTTCATTTATGACTAATTTTTTCATGAGTGCTTTCTGGGAGGTCTGGGATCCTTATCTAAAATTTATTGGCCCTTTGTTGTCAACCTCAACTGCATTTCTTAATCCATTACTGGATTATTATTATTACTTTTTCCCTTAATTTGTTACCCTCCTATGGTCATGTATGGGCTGAGCTGTTGTTTTCATCTGTTTATTTTTTTTATGAATTTTTATTATTTTTATTATTGTAGTATAATAATAATAATATAGTATAATTTCAAAATGTGCATTGCACTTAAAAGTTGTGCTGAGGATTAATGTATGCAAATTCAAGCAAAGTGTGTTAAAAGAAATACTGGCCCTGTTTTAACCATGTTTCTTCCTTAAATATTATAATCAGCCCTAATCATGTGACTAAGTACACCTTTCAGAATCATCTGGAAATATTCATGAAATATTTCCTTTATTCTTAATACCATACCACATTGTTTTAACTAAAGAAATTTAGATTAATGTTTAAACATTCAGGAATTAATACGATCATTACGGTGGTTCTTTGAGGTCTGACGTCTATAACACAGTCTGCAGCACGTCCTTGTTCTACAACACCAAGCACGAACTGGAACTTCTGAGAGTTCCTCTGGGGAGTGGCACTGATTCTCAGCATGAACACGCTAATTGTTTATGAAGACAATTCATGCTGATGAAACTCTCCCATATGAGGCGCCGTATAGGGCTTAAATCAAACTTCACTCAAGCATACACACATGAAACACTTGCATACACATATATGAAATAGTCACACGTACATATATACTACTAACTACTCAAACAACTACATATGAAATGCATGCACACACACCTATGAGATAGGTATATAATGTCCTTTTTTTTGTAAAAAATTTCTTGCACTTTTTAACAAACTCCTACACAGAAGACAGAGCTGAGTGAATAGCACCACCTGCAGGATGATATAGGATTATTTTTTTCAATTGATGTGGAGATACATGAATTGATGTGCAAGAGAATCGCGATCCATCACTGAATCCATTTTACCCATCTCTCTATATAATCCTGTCCGATGCCTGTGCATATTCAAAATATTACTGACTCACTCTGATCTCCAACCTGCAAAAGAAAAGTCGCAAGGCTTGGATTTAATTCTGATCCAGGATAAAATGCAAGCTAATAGTTAGCAGACAAACATTTACGGATCAGGTCAAACTGTGATGTAGGTTAATTATTAATGTAGATCATTTGTTTCCCTCTACGGTCATTTAAAGTTATAACTGCTCCATCATTGTCTCAAAGGGATTACAAGAATTCAAGAAAAGATATAATCTATGTACTGAATATAATAATGTCTTGGTAATCTCCTTAATGGCCATGCATTACAAATAAAATAATAAATATGCACGATCATTAATTAATGACCTTTAGAGTAACACACTGTTCATTTCCACACTGTATAAAGTTTCATAATTCTATAGATTTCAAATTCCACAGTCTCCTCCGATAAAAAAGGAACACACAATACCAGATTTAAAAGATCTTGTTTAACCCAAAATTCGTATTTAAATTTGTAATTAAACTAATTAATGCATACACCGTTTTCTAAAAAAAACTGCGGCATGTCCTTGATGTCAGCTGTGTGAAGATCCTGGTGTTGCCGCAGTCCTGCATGAGCAGTCTGGTGTTTCATCAGCTTACTGTTCTCAATAAAGCTTTGACCACACTCCGCGCACTGATACGGCTTCTCTCCGGTGTGAACACGCTGGTGTCGCTGGAAGCTGCTATGCCTGGTGAAGCTCTTTCCGCAGGCGGGACAGTAATAAGGCTTCTCCCCGGTGTGAACGTGTCGGTGAACCTGGAGGTCGGCTCCCTGTGTAAAACTCTTCCCACAGTCTAAGCACTGATACGGTTTCTCTCCACTGTGTATGTGTAAGTGTTTCCGGAGATTCCCCTTTTGTGTAAAACTCGTGCCGCAGTGCGCGCACCGATACGGCTTCTCTCCGGTGTGGACTCGCAGGTGTTGTACGAGAATACCTCTCTCGATAAAACTCTTCCCGCACTCTGAGCACTGGTACGGCTTCTCTCCGGTGTGGATGCGCTGGTGTCGCAGGAGATTGCTCTGACTAGTGAAACTCTTCCCGCACAGCGAGCAGCGATACGGCTTCTCCCCGGTGTGAACACGCTGGTGCACTTGGAGATCGGTTCCTTGGGTGAAACTCTTCCCGCATTCTGCGCAGTAATGGGGTTTGTCTCCGGTGTGAATGCGCAGGTGTTTTCGGAGGTTGCTTTTCTGCGTGAAACTCTTCCCGCAGTGCGAACAGTGGTAAGGCTTCTCTCCTGTGTGAATCCTCTGGTGCTTTATAAGATTCCCGCTCTCGATAAAACTCTTCTCACACTGCACACACTGGTACAGCTTCTCTCCGGAGTGAACGCGCTGGTGCCGCTGGAGATCGCTCTGGCTCATGAAATCCTTGCGGCACTGCGAGCACTGGTACGGCTTCTCTCCGGAGTGAATCCGCTGGTGTTTTTTCAGATTTCCGTTCTGACTGAAACTCTTCCCGCACTGTGAGCATCGATACGGCTTCTCTCCTGTGTGAACTCGGTGGTGTTCTTTAAGAGTACTTTTCTGACTGAAGCTCTTGCCGCAGTTCGGGCAGTGATGCGGCTTCTCTCCCGAGTGAACACACTGGTGTTTTCTGAAAGCACTCTTCTGATTGAAACGCTTCTCACAATCCGAGCAGCGATACGGCTTTTCTCCTGTGTGAATTTGTTGGTGCTCTTTGAGCGTGCTCTTCTGACTGAAAACCTTTCCACACTGTGTGCAGGGGTGCGTTTCATTTCCCATCAGTTTGTAAGGGGAGTTAACGGAGAAAGTGTGTGATGAGCTTTGAGTCCTGAGGTTTACTGTGGAGTCTTGACTGTTGCAGTTGATCTCACCTGAAGTCGTGCTAACCGGATCTACTAATGTTCTCGCGTTACCCTGTAACAGAAAAAAGGAAAATCGGTTAATATTTCTAAAATCCATAATCTTTCGCTTAATTTTACAAACAGAAATTCTGAGCTACAGAACAGATGAGAAAAGCAAAGCTATTGTGAGAACCAATAAGGTCAGGAATTAAATTAATTCATAAAAATCAACACTGACGCAGTAATGTTTTAAATTTTATTATTGGCTAATTTTGTTTTTGGGTCAGATTATTCCTCCTTTGCTCTCATTGTGCCACTTTCCTACACACACTGATGGAGTTTATTATTCCGCATCAAATAGTAAGTATCATTTTTTTAAAGCACATTTACAACAACAGTTGGCCAAAGTGACGTACACAGCAGGTCTGCATAACGACCGAAAGCACGGTCACCCTTCAACCTCACCATGACCACGGAACAACCAGAGGTGACTGATCAGGTGACCTGTGACAGGGGAGTCGAGGATGGTTCTACATGGTTGAGTCCACCATATGGAAGAGAACCGTCCTACCGTCTTCTCTATTCCTTCTAAACAACTTTTTAAAAATGTGGCACCTTTAGTTTGAACCCAACCATTTCTTTCAAGTGGCCAAAAAAATAATCCATTTGTGTAACACAACATTACACAGTAACACAACGCACTGCAACACAACACACCGTAACACACTGCAACACAGCAAAACACACTGCAACACAACACAATGTAACAACACAACATACTAACACACTGCAACACAACACACCGCAACACAACATACTGCAGCACAACACACAGTAACAAAAAAAACACCAAAACACAACACTAACACACTAACAACACACAGTAACACAACACGACATAACAACACAACGTAACAACACACTGCAACACAACAGACTGCAACACAACACATAGTAACAAAAAACACCCCACCAAAACAAAACACTAACACACTAACAACACAACGTAATACAACAACACACCGTAACACAACACAACCTAACAACACACTGCAACACAACATACTAAGACACTGCAACACAACACACCGCAACACAACATAACACAACGTAACAAGACTATAATACAACTCAACACATCATAACAGAACACAGAACACAACACAACAAACCGCAACACAACACACCAAACTAACACACACTATAACACAACACACTGCAACAAAACACAACGTAACAACACACCACACTAATACACACTGTAACAACATAACACACCATAATAAACTGTAAAACACCACAACACTAACACAACACACTGCAACACAGCACAACGTAACAACGCAACATGACAACACTGTAATACAACATAACACAGTAACACAACGCACTCCAACACAACACACTGTAACACAACACACTGTAATACACCATAATACAATGTAACACAACACACTGCAACACAAAGTAACACAAAACAACACACCGCAACATAACACACTGCAACACAACACACTGTAATACACCATAATACAATGTAACACAACACACTGCAACACAAAGTAACAAAACACACCATAACACAACACAACGTAACACAAAACAACACACTGTAAAACATCACGACACTCTAACATAACACAACACACTGCAACATAACACAACGTAACACACACACTAACACCACAGCCCTGGTGACCTGGACGCTCACAGTGTAACAAAATAACATCCACACTCTGAGTAAATGTGTGTAGAGTCTGTACACATATGAAGAACTCACTAGTTTTATTATACAAACTTTGCTACTTTCACTAAAGTGTAATTAATTAACATCAAAAACTCAAATTCGTTGCGCGCACACACACACACACACACCCCTGACTGACCCTTACACCGAGCACTTACTTGTGTACAGTGTGTTAGTGTATTAACACCTGATCATTATTGCATGCAGTGTGTGTGTGTGTGTACTGTACAGTCCTGACCTGATTACTCCAGTCTCTCCCAGTGAGAGCAAATAAACACTCCAGCAGCAGTGAGCGAAACCACAAGGTAGTGTGAACTCTAACATGAACGTAAATACCAGCTATTAATAAATATACAACCAGTCACTAATCATCTGTTCACACACACACACACACACACACACACACACACACACACAGTAACTTCTCAGTCGGGCTGTGTCCCAAATCAATCCCGAATGTATATCTAGTGTGAGGTAAACAGCACTATGTTCTAGTGCCCTACAGAGTGTGTGAGGTAAACAGCACTATGTTCTAGTGCCCTACAGAGTGTGTGAGGTAAACAGCACTATGTTCTAGTGCCCTACAGAATGTGTGAGGTAAACAGCACTATGTTCTAGTGCCCTACAGAGTGTGTGAGGTAAACAGCACTATGTTCTAGTGCCCTACAGAATGTGTGAGGTAAACAGCACTATGTTCTAGTGCCCTACAGAGTGTGTGTGAGGTAAACAGCACTATGTTCTAGTGCCCTACAGAGTGTGTGTGAGGTAAACAGCACTATGTTCTAGTGCCCTACAGTGTGTGTGTGAGGTAAACAGCACTATGTTCTAGTGCCCTACAGTGTGTGTGTGAGGTAAACAGCACTATGTTCTAGTGCCCTACAGAGTGTGTGTGAGGTAAACAGCACTATGTTCTAGTGCCCTACAGAGTGTGTGTGAGGTAAACAGCACTATGTTCTAGTGCCCTACAGAGTGTGTGAGGTAAACAGCACTATGTTCTAGTGCCCTACAGAGTGTGTGTGGTAAACAGCACTATGTTCTAGTGCCCTACAGAGTGTGTGTGGTAAACAGCACTATGTTCTAGTGCCCTACAGAGTGTGTGTGGTAAACAGCACTATGTTCTAGTGCCCTACAGAGAGTGTGTGAGGTAAACAGCACTATGTTCTAGTGCCCTACAGAGTGTGTGAGGTAAACAGCACTATGTTCTAGTGCCCTACAGTGTGTGAGGTAAACAGCACTATGTTCTAGTGCCCTACAGAGTGTGTGTGGTAAACAGCACTATGTTCTAGTGCCCTACAGAGTGTGTGAGGTAAACAGCACTATGTTCTAGTGCCCTACAGTGTGTGAGGTAAACAGCACTATGTTCTAGTGCCCTACAGAGTGTGTGTGGTAAACAGCACTATGTTCTAGTGCCCTACAGAGTGTGTGAGGTAAACAGCACTATGTTCTAGTGCCCTACAGTGTGTGAGGTAAACAGCACTATGTTCTAGTGCCCTACAGAGTGTGTGTGGTAAACAGCACTATGTTCTAGTGCCCTACAGAGTGTGTGAGGTAAACAGCACTATGATCTACTGCCCTACAGAGTGTGTGAGGTAAACAGCACTATGTTCTAGTGCCCTAAAGAGTGTGTGTGAGGTAAACAGCACTATGCTCTAGTGTCCTACAGAGTGTGTGAGGTAAACAGCACTATGCTCTAGTGTCCTACAGAGTGTGTGAGGTAAACAGCACTATGTTCTAGTGCCCTACAGAGTGTGTGAGGTAAACAGCACTATGTTCTAGTGCCCTACAGAGTGTGTGTGAGGTAAACAGCACTATGTTCTAGTGCCCTACAGAGTGTGTGAGGTAAACAGCACTATGTTCTAGTGCCCTACAGAGTGTGTGAGGTAAACAGCACTATGTTCTAGTGCCCTACAGAGTGTGTGAGGTAAACAGCACTATGTTCTAGTGCCCTACAGAGTGTGTGAGGTAAACAGCACTATGTTCTAGTGCCCTACAGAGTGTGTGAGGTAAACAGCACTATGTTCCAGCCTGTGTAGCGCACTAGCATAGGAAGTAGAAGCCCATTCAGGACTGAGCCACTGTTAGCCGAGTGTAACTTACCTTGAGCTTTACAGCAGAACGCAGTTAACCACCTCAAATACACCCACAACGGATCAGATGGAACTGTGGGGGTAAAACCCTGTCAGAAATATTGGAATGTAAAGATGATTAGTAGAGTCGGAGAGCTCAGCTCAGTTCATCTCGTCGTTTTCTTCTGTTTCTGTGAAGTTGTGACGGAACGCGATCACAGCGACACCTACTGGAGGATTGATGCATTAATGAGCTCAAAGACGAAGGAAAACCAAATTTAACAGTAAAAAATCTTTTCAAATTGTATAATAAAGCCCTAAATCAGACTACTTCCTAGTAGAACTCCTAATCAACATGAGCAACATGAGGCTGCTTTGCAAATATACACTACATGGAGAAAAAATCTGAAGATTCACAGTCATCCAGGTCAAGGGTATCTGGAAGTTGAAACATGACATATGGACAAAAGTATTTGGCCAAACCTGCTGCGATACTGCATCCAAATACACACACTTCAATAAAGAGTCAGCCCCCCTTTTGCAACGATAACAGCTTCCACTATTCTTGGAAGGCTGTCCACAAGATGTTTAAGTGTTTCTGTGTGAATTCCTGCTCATTCATTCTGTACAGCATTGATGAGATCAGACACTAATGTTAGACGAGAAGACCTCGCTCACAATATCCGTTCCAGTTCATCCCAAAGGTGCTCAATGGGGCCTGTCAAGTTTTTCCACACGGTACTCATCAAACCCTGTCTTTATAGTCCTTCCTTTGTGGAATGGGACATAGGCATGTTGGAATAGAAAAGGGCCTTCAACAAACTATGGACACAAAGTTGATGAAAATTCAATTCAATTCAATTTTATTTGTATAGCACTTAACAATTTTCATTGTGCAAAGCAGCAACAAAAGCATAGCATCGTCCAATGTCTATGCTGAAGCATTAGGATTGCCAATGGGGTGTGGGTTGCACCAGCAGAAGTGGCTCAGTAAGTTAAGGCTTTGAGTTACTGCTCAGAAGGTCAGAGCTCCACCAAGCTGCCACTGCTGGCTCTTACGCCTTGCATTTGACTTTATCATGGCTGACCCTATGCTTTGACAAAGTTCTTAAAAAGCTGGGATATGTGAAGAGAAGAATTTCATTGCGCTGTAATCAATGTTAATGTGACAAAAAATTTTTCTTCTTCTTAGTGCTGGACCCAAGCCCCATTAGCAATGAAAAACAGAAGAGGGTATCAGGATTGGCATTGGACATAAAACCTGGGTGTAAATTCACATGATAGATGACCCGCTGTGGCAATTACTACCAGGAGCAGCAGAAAGAAAAGAGCAGTGTATTACATAACAGACTGGAAACAATATGAACACAAGTACAAATGCAAACTTAGCAACAGAAAAAAAAAAAAAAAATGCCTGAAAAAACAGGCAAGGTTTTCAAACATAAGCATAAGTATTGGAACAGTACTTATTCTGTCATGGGTAAGTATTGGAACAGTTCTGCCATGGGGTTAGGGTGTGAGTAGAACCAGTAGTTTCAACTCTGTAGTACATGTAATGTTTTGGAAATAACTGCTAAAAACAAGCACATGTGAAGAAACTCCTACAAAAAAGGGAATGTTTATTTGCAGTCACTCAAAATCACATGATTAAACACAGATGCAGATTATCATTACTTCTGGACATGAGTTTAACATAAATCTTTTTTCCCCAAAAACATTTTTAGATAGAAATGTTAGTTGCTATATGACATCACATATTAACACGATACTACCTGGGTTAAACTTTTTAACCACAAACACCTACAGAGATTTGTAAACTTTTTAATAAAATCACTGTCTATGTGCAACTGATCGCTCCAGTCTCAGAACGGCCTGCAGTGGTGTTCAGGTACAGCCCTGCACACCGCAGCTCCTATCATAGTGCAACTCAAGAGAAGAGTTTAACAATAAAACAAAGCAAAATAAAATAGTAAACTCTAAAATAGTCAAATAAACACACGTGCAGGTTCACCATGTGCAGGTGACGTCAGCTTTTTTATAAAACAAATGCTCACAAAAACCATAAAACCATGGTTTAAAAATGCAGTTTTAGCATAAAAAAATCTACACAAGCATCTCTGATGTAGTGTGTACAGTAGAGCTGTTAATCATGGACGAAATGTAGATTCAGAGAACGGAATGTTTAATCCGATTTGATTCAGCAGCACTGACGTCTTTAAATAATAATAATAATAATAATAATAATAATAATACAGATGCACCAATTTCAATTTCCTTGGCTAATACCACTGCAAATAAATAAAACTATAAAGAAAAGCAGATAACAGTTAGTTATGACTGAGTAATCCGATCGGACGAGAGATGTTCCATGAGTAATGATAATAGACAGTAACAGCACTGGGATGTTTAACTATGTGTATTACTCTGTGTCCCAGGTGTTGTGCAGTGTTTAATGACACTAACGGTGGGTCTCAGCATGGGTGAGGGAAGGCCTGTGCGGTCCGCAGTACTGAGGAGAGAGCAGGGGTTACAGGACTTTCACCAGAATAATCCACAAAACATTTTAGTACAAATAAAATCCACCAAGGAATTTTCAGCAGAGAGAGTAAAGGTTCTATCTATAAATATCCCGATTCCATATCATTATTTATTGATATTGTACAAATTTTCAACAAATCCATGCAAATAATTCGCTCCTACCACACAGGATGCTGATCTGCCTGTCAATGTGTGAAGGGTCCACCTGCAGGATTATAGAGGAACTGCAACATTTTACCACCACGACTTCAAGCACGTGTACATTTTATAACTGCATGAAAATAGATTTTGGATCTTTGGATTTTTGTCAGTCAGTGTGACTAACCATAAATTGCTAAAAGTAGTGCGATACGTAACCGAATAGATTTTTTCCCCATCTCTATAAAGTGACTATATTTTTTTCATGATAACCGTCCGCTCCCGTCTTCAGTCGTCGTCGTCCCCCGCCACACACACACACAAACAGAGATTTAGTTAACTCCCACACTACTCGATGAGAATCTCCACACGTCAGCACTCTCGGCCGTGTGAACACGCTGGTGGCGCTGAAAATGGTTTCGGTTTCTGAACCTTTTCCCACACTGGGAGCACTGGTACGGCTTCTCTCGTGTGTGAGCGTGCTGGTGTGCTTGGAGATCAGGTTCTTCTCTGAAACTCCTCCCACACACTGAACAGTGATGGGGTTTATCTTCAGTGTGAATGTGCTGGTGTCGCTGTAAGTGACATCGCCTCCTGAAGCTCCTCCCACACTGCAGGCAGCGATGCGGCTTCTCTCCGGTGTGAATGAGCTGATGTCTCAGGAAACAGCCGTGTCTGCTAAAACCCTTCCAACACACTGAGCAGTAGTAGGGCTTCTCTCCTGTGTGAACGTGCTGGTGTGCTTGGAGATGAGCTCCTTTCCTGAACGTCTTCCCACAGTCCGGACAGCGATATGGTTTGTCTTTAGTGTGAATGCGCTGGTGATGCTGCAGGCTGCCTTGAACGGAAAACGTCTTCCCGCACTCCAAGCATCGGTACGGCTTCTCTCCGGTGTGGACGCGCTGGTGTTGTCTGAGACTGCCTCTCTCGGTGAAACTCTTCCCGCACTGTGAGCACTGGTACGGCTTCTCTCCGGTGTGGATGCGCTGGTGTCGTTTGAGCGTGTTCCTTAGGCTGAAACACTTCCCGCACTGCAAGCACCGATACGGTTTCTCTCCCGTGTGAATCCGCAAGTGTTTTCTAAGAATGCTGCTGAGGTTGAAACACTTCCTGCAGTGGGAGCACTGGTACGGCCTCTCCCCGGTGTGAATCCGCTGGTGGGTTGTGAGGGAACTCTTCTGACTGAAACTCTTCCCACATTCTGAGCAGATGTGAATTCTCCTTTCGCCCTGAGGGGGGTCAGTGTGAGAAGACGAGCTCTGCTGACTGATGAAGCTCTCTGGAGGTTCCAAAATCTCGCATTTAATGTCGTCTAAATTCATCCCTTGATGTTATTGTGGAAGTGAAATATGAAATATGTAGGAAACAGACGACGTGCAGCAGGACAGCACTCCTGTGTGTCTGGATCAGAAAGATGCAACAAATAAGAGTTAAATATATTTAAGATAATAAACCCCATTGATTTGTTTTATACCCCTTATTTCAGATCAACACAACCTTATGAATTAACATTTAAGAGAGTAGTAATGGCTGCTGTTCAGGTTCGATGGAGAGGGCCTAAAAAGTGTGTTGCTCCATCTGGTGTAAGAGGAGATGTGCCAGAAAGATGCACAAATGATGATGCAGTCCACCTAATGCTGAGTGCTTCAACACTACATGACATATCACTTGTGACCAACTGCTTGCGTATACACAAATGTTTTTTTTAACAATTATAAACTATTTTTTCTCTGAAATGAAACTTTAAACTTCTCCTTAACCACCTTCTAAACTACGGAAGCGCATTACATTCACAAAAGAAAAAAGAAAAAAAATCTCAGAAATTATGTAATAATTATGACTTACTATCTCATAATTATGAGATTATGAGGCAGTTTGTGGAAGGGGGCATTTTAGCGCATGACATCGGAAACGAAAGTTACTGCATCCTTTTGCTCAGAAACAAGGATCCAGAACTTTAAGCAGGTGCCAGATAATTCTCTGAGATACCACAAAGCCAGCTTGGATGCATTTTAAATGCATGATTGTGTATCCATGAAGCATTCCATATTGGTTTTGTTACGTGGGGCGGTATGGAGAGCCGCACCACAATGTGTTTGATGTGTATAAGAGCCCTAACACAGGGCTTTGGAGGGGATCAGTGAAATAGGGGTTGTTGTAAGAGTGCTTATGATACACACGGGAAGACCTTTCGGTTTGGAGATAGTGGGGGATTATTAATTAGGAACTTTTTAAAACTGAAAACACAAAATGAACAGAGCTCCGCCGTCTAACAGAGAACGGACGGGGCTCGGGAAACTAAAAATAAACTTTAGATCCTCTCGGGGCGTTCGCCCTTACTGAGGATTTATAGGGGGGGGGGGGGGGGGGGGGTTGTGTCTTTTTTGTACTTTCACACTGTACTTAACCTGAGTGCGCGCGCTGGACTGATGCGTGCCGCTCCCTCCTTCTCTCGCTCACCCTCCCTCACTCCCCCTCTCTCTCTCACCCCCCCTCTCTCTCTCACCCCCCCTCTCTCCCTCACTCCCTCTCTCTCACTCCCCCTCCCTCACTCCCCCTCTCTCTCTCACCCTCTCTCTCACCGTCTCTCACACTCCCCCTCTCTCACTCCCCCTCCCTCTCTCACCCTCCCTCACTCCCCCTCTCTCTCTCACCCTCCCTCACTCCCCCTCTCTCTCTCCCCCTCTCTCTCTCCCCCTCTCTCACTCCCCCTCTCTCTCTCTCCCCCTCTCTCTCTCCCCCTCTCTCACTCCCCCTCTCTCTCTCTCCCCCTCTCTCACTCCCCCTCCCTCACTCCCCCTCTCTCTCTCCCCCTCCCTCCCTCACTCCCCCTCTCTCTCTCACCCTCCCTCACTCCCCCTCTCTCTCTCCCCCTCCCTCACTCCCCCTCTCTCTCACTCCCCCTCCCTCACTCCCCCTCTCTCTCTCCCCCTCCCTCACTCACTCCCCGTCTCTCTCACTCCCCCTCTCTCACTCCCCCTCTCTCACTCCCACTCTCTCACTCCCCAGCATCTCAGAAAGTCAGAGGCTGGGGCTTTGCCTCTGTCTCTAAACAGCACACTTTGTCTGTCTGTCTTTTCTGTGGACCTGCCCGTTCAGAATATTGCAGAGTATTTATGCGTGGTTCTGCCCGTCGTAAGACCCGCATCGTTACAGGTTTAGCTGCTCCTGAAGAAAAAGCGCCACTTTGAGAAGAGTCCTAAGCACTTTAGATACCAGTGCAGTGTTGTTATACTAATGATATCATCCAAATAACCCAATGACATTAATATCTACCAGTGTCTCAATACAAGAAAAAAATAAAAGCGAATTCAACTTGGCAATATTTGCTCCATTGTCCCTGTCTCTCAGAAGCAATGACCTAACCCCAATAATTACATGCGATAATAAGTCAGAATTAGGAGATATTAAGTCATAATTATGACATAAGCCCCGTGATATTTTTTATTGTGTGAATGCAATGCGCTTCTGTAATAAACTCCACTTTACGTTTCCCTGAATATTTAATCATCAGCCAGCAGCTCACTTAAATAAACTAAACTCCTCATAGTTACATCAACCATCACTACAGCTCCTCACACACACACACACACACACACACAGAGAGAGAGAGAGAGTGAGAGAAAGCTATAGCCAGCTGTATATTCAGGCTGCGTCCCTAATCAGTCCCGAGTGTACATCTAGTGCCCTACAGAGTGTGCGAGTGTTCCAGCCTGTGTAGCGCACTAGCATAGGAAGTAGAAGCCCATTTAGGACTGAGCCACTGTTAGCCGAGTGTAACTTACCTTGAGCTTTACAGCAGAACGCAGTTAACCACCTCAAATACACCCACAACGGATCAGATGGAACTGTGGGGGTAAAACCCTGTCAGAAATATTGGAATGTAAAGATGATTAGTAGAGTCGTTAGCAGATGATTAGAGAGGGGTTTCTTCTCTTCCACTTCTTCTTCGTCTTTTTTCTAACCTTTTTATGGCAGTTATAAACCGATTATTTAATGCACTACTGCCACCTACTGGACTTAGCAAAGGGAGCGTTTCGGTCTCGTTCCTCCACACATTCCCAGAATCAGAAGAAGCCGTGCTGCAGTGTTGCTGATTGATGAGCTGAGCTCTCCGACTCTACTAATCATCTTTACATTCCAATATTTCTGACAGGGTTTTACCCCCACAGTTCCATCTGATCCGTTGTGGGTGTATTTGAGGTGGTTAACTGCGTTCTGCTGTAAAGCTCAAGGTAAGTTACACTCGGCTAACAGTGGCTCAGTCCTAAATGGGCTTCTACTTCCTATGCTAGTGCGCTACACAGGCTGGAACATAGTGCTGTTTACCTCACACACTCTGTAGGGCACTAGAACATAGTGCTGTTTACCTCACACACACTCTGTAGGGCACTAGAACATAGTGCTGTTTACCTCACACACACTCTGTAGGGCACTAGAACATAGTGCTGTTTACCTCACACACACTCTGTAGGGCACTAGAACATAGTGCTGTTTACCTCACACACACTCTGTAGGGCACTAGAACATAGTGCTGTTTACCTCACACACACTCTGTAGGGCACTAGAACATAGTGCTGTTTACCTCACACACACTCTGTAGGGCACTAGAACATAGTGCTGTTTACCTCACACACACTCTGTAGGGCACTAGAACATAGTGCTGTTTACCTCACACACTCTGTAGGGCACTAGAACATAGTGCTGTTTACCTCACACACACTCTATAGGGCACTGGAACATAGTGCTGTTTACCTCACACACTCTGTAGGGCACTAGAACATAGTGCTGTTTACCTCACACACTCTGTAGGGCACTAGAACATAGTGCTGTTTACCTCACACACTCTGTAGGGCACTAGAACATAGTGCTGTTTACCTCACACACACTCTGTAGGGCACTAGAACATAGTGCTGTTTACCTCACACACACTCTGTAGGGCACTAGAACATAGTGCTGTTTACCTCACACACACTCTGTAGGGCACTAGAACATAGTGCTGTTTACCTCACACACACTCTGTAGGGCACTAGAACATAGTGCTGTTTACCTCACACACACTCTGTAGGGCACTAGAACATAGTGCTGTTTACCTCACACACACTCTGTAGGGCACTAGAACATAGTGCTGTTTACCTCACACACACTCTGTAGGGCACTAGAACATAGTGCTGTTTACCTCACACACACTCTGTAGGGCACTAGAACATAGTGCTGTTTACCTCACACACACTCTGTAGGGCACTAGAACATAGTGCTGTTTACCTCACACACACTCTGTAGGGCACTAGAACATAGTGCTGTTTACCTCACACACACTCTGTAGGGCACTAGAACATAGTGCTGTTTACCTCACACACACTCTGTAGGGCACTAGAACATAGTGCTGTTTACCTCACACACACTCTGTAGGGCACTAGAACATAGTGCTGTTTACCTCACACACACTCTGTAGGGCACTAGAACATAGTGCTGTTTACCTCACACACACTCTGTAGGGCACTAGAACATAGTGCTGTTTACCTCACACACACACTCTGTAGGGCACTAGAACATAGTGCTGTTTACCTCACACACACTCTGTAGGGCACTGGAACATAGTGCTGTTTACCTCACACACTCTGTAGGGCACTAGAACATAGTGCTGTTTACCTCACACACTCTGTAGGGCACTAGAACATAGTGCTGTTTACCTCACACACTCTGTAGGGCACTAGAACATAGTGCTGTTTACCTCACACACTCTGTAGGGCACTAGAACATAGTGCTGTTTACCTCACACACTCTGTAGGGCACTAGAACATAGTGCTGTTTACCTCACACACACTGTAGGGCACTAGAACATAGTGCTGTTTACCTCACACACACTCTGTAGGGCACTAGAACATAGTGCTGTTTACCTCACACACACTCTGTAGGGCACTAGAACATAGTGCTGTTTACCTCACACACACTCTGTAGGGCACTAGAACATAGTGCTGTTTACCTCACACACTCTATAGGGCACTAGAACATAGTGCTGTTTACCTCACACACTCTGTAGGGCACTAGAACATAGTGCTGTTTACCTCACACACACTCTATAGGGCACTAGAACATAGTGCTGTTTACCTCACACACACTCTGTAGGGCACTAGAACATAGTGCTGTTTACCTCACACACTCTGTAGGGCACTAGAACATAGTGCTGTTTACCTCACACACTCTGTAGGGCACTAGAACATAGTGCTGTTTACCCCAAACACACTCTGTAGGACACTAGAACATAGTGCTGTTTACCCCAAACACACTCTGTAGGACACTAGAACATAGTGCTGTTTACCTCACAGACTCTGTAGGCCAATAGAACATAGTGCTGTTTACCTCACAGACTCTGTAGGGCACTGAACATAGTGCTGTTTACCTCACAGACTCTGTAGGGCACTAGAACCTAGTGCTGTTTACCCCACACTCTGTAGGGCACTAGAACCTAGTGCTATTTACCTCACACTCTGTAGGGCACTAGAACATAGTGCTGTTTACCTCACACACTCTGTAGGGCACTAGAACATAGTGCTGTTTACCTCACACACACTCTGTAGGGCACTAGAACATAGTGCTGTTTACCTCACACACACACTGTAGGGCACTAGAACATAGTGCTGTTTACCTCACACACACTCTGTAGGGCACTAGAACATAGTGCTGTTTACCTCACACACACTCTGTAGGGCACTAGAACATAGTGCTGTTTACCTCACACACACTCTGTAGGGCACTAGAACATAGTGCTGTTTACCTCACACACACTCTGTAGGGCACTAGAACATAGTGCTGTTTACCTCACACACACTCTGTAGGGCACTGGAACATAGTGCTGTTTACCTCACACACTCTGTAGGGCACTAGAACATAGTGCTGTTTACCTCACACACTCTGTAGGGCACTAGAACATAGTGCTGTTTACCTCACACACTCTGTAGGGCACTAGAACATAGTGCTGTTTACCTCACACACTCTGTAGGGCACTAGAACATAGTGCTGTTTACCTCACACACTCTGTAGGGCACTAGAACATAGTGCTGTTTACCTCACACACTCTGTAGGGCACTAGAACATAGTGCTGTTTACCTCACACACACTGTAGGGCACTAGAACATAGTGCTGTTTACCTCACACACTCTGTAGGGCACTAGAACATAGTGCTGTTTACCTCACACACACTCTGTAGGGCACTAGAACATAGTGCTGTTTACCTCACACACACTCTGTAGGGCACTAGAACATAGTGCTGTTTACCTCACACACTCTATAGGGCACTAGAACATAGTGCTGTTTACCTCACACACTCTATAGGGCACTAGAACATAGTGCTGTTTACCTCACACACTCTGTAGGGCACTAGAACATAGTGCTGTTTACCTCACACACACTCTATAGGGCACTGGAACATAGTGCTGTTTACCTCACACACTCTGTAGGGCACTAGAACATAGTGCTGTTTACCTCACACACTCTGTAGGGCACTAGAACATAGTGCTGTTTACCTCACACACACTCTGTAGGGCACTAGAACATAGTGCTGTTTACCTCACACACTCTGTAGGGCACTAGAACATAGTGCTGTTTACCTCACACACTCTGTAGGGCACTAGAACATAGTGCTGTTTACCTCACACACTCTGTAGGACACTAGAACATAGTGCTGTTTACCCCAAACACACTCTGTAGGACACTAGAACATAGTGCTGTTTACCTCACAGACTCTGTAGGCCAATAGAACATAGTGCTGTTTACCTCACAGACTCTGTAGGGCACTGAACATAGTGCTGTTTACCTCACAGACTCTGTAGGGCACTAGAACCTAGTGCTGTTTATCTCACACTCTGTAGGGCACTAGAACCTAGTGCTGTTTACCCCACACACTTTGTAGGGCCCAAGAACATAGTGCTGTTTACCTCACACTCTGTAGGGCACTAGAACATAGTGCTGTTTACCTCACACACTCTGTAGGGCACTAGAACATAGTGCTGTTTACCTCACACACACTCTGTAGGGCACTAGAACATAGTGCTGTTTACCTCACACACACTCTGTAGGGCACTAGAACATAGTGCTGTTTACCTCACACACACTCTGTAGGGCACTAGAACATAGTGCTGTTTACCTCACACACACACTCTGTAGGGCACTAGAACATAGTGCTGTTTACCTCACACACACACTCTGTAGGGCACTAGAACATAGTGCTGTTTACCTCACACACACACTCTGTAGGGCACTAGAACATAGTGCTGTTTACCTCACACACACACTCTGTAGGGCACTAGAACATAGTGCTGTTTACCTCACACACACACTCTGTAGGGCACTAGAACATAGTGCTGTTTACCTCACACACACACTCTGTAGGGCACTAGAACATAGTGCTGTTTACCTCACACACACACTCTGTAGGGCACTAGAACATAGTGCTGTTTACCTCACACACACACTCTGTAGGGCACTAGAACATAGTGCTGTTTACCTCACACACACACTCTGTAGGGCACTAGAACATAGTGCTGTTTACCTCACACACACTCTGTAGGGCACTAGAACATAGTGCTGTTTACCTCACACACACTCTGTAGGGCACTAGAACATAGTGCTGTTTACCTCACACACACTCTGTAGGGCACTAGAACATAGTGCTGTTTACCTCACACACTCTGTAGGGCACTAGAACATAGTGCTGTTTACCTCACACACTCTGTAGGGCACTAGAACATAGTGCTGTTTACCTCACACACACACTGTAGGGCACTAGAACATAGTGCTGTTTAACTCACACACGCTCTGTAGGGCACTAGAACATAGTGCTGTTTACCTCACACACACTCTGTAGGGCACTAGAACATAGTGCTGTTTACCTCACACATTCTGTAGGGCATTAGGACATAGTGCTGTTTACCTCACACACTCTGTAGGGCACTATAACATAGTGCTGTTTACCTCACACTCTGTAGGGCACTAGGACATAGTGCTGTTTACCTCACACACTCTGTAGGGCACTAGGACATAGTGCTGTTTACCTCACACACTCTGTAGGGCACTAGGACATAGTGCTGTTTACCTCACACACTCTGTAGGGCACTAGTACATAGTGCTGTTTACCTCACACACTCTGTAGGGCACTAGAACATAGTGCTGTTTACCTCACACACACTCTGTAGGGCACTAGAACATAGTGCTGTTTACCTCACACACACTCTGTAGAGCACTAAAACAGTGCTGTTTACCTCACACACACTCTGTAGGGCACTAGAACATAGTGCTGTTTACCTCACACTCTCTGTAGGGCACTAGAACATAGTGCTGTTTACCTCACACACTCTGTAGGGCACTAGAACATAGTGCTGTTTACCTCACACACACACTGTAGGGCACTAGAACATAGTGCTGTTTAACTCACACACGCTCTGTAGGGCACTAGAACATAGTGCTGTTTACCTCACACACACTCTGTAGGGCACTAGAACATAGTGCTGTTTACCTCACACATTCTGTAGGGCATTAGGACATAGTGCTGTTTACCTCACACACTCTGTAGGGCACTATAACATAGTGCTGTTTACCTCACACTCTGTAGGGCACTAGGACATAGTGCTGTTTACCTCACACACTCTGTAGGGCACTAGGACATAGTGCTGTTTACCTCACACACTCTGTAGGGCACTAGGACATAGTGCTGTTTACCTCACACACTCTGTAGGGCACTAGTACATAGTGCTGTTTACCTCACACACTCTGTAGGGCACTAGGACATAGTGCTGTTTACCTCACACACTCTGTAGGGCACTAGGACATAGTGCTGTTTACCTCACACACTCTGTAGGGCACTAGGACATAGTGCTGTTTACCTCACACACTCTGCGCTAATAACGCTAATTATGGAAAGCGTTTGACACCTGGCTCTACACCGACACCTCCTGGATGATAAACGTTATTGCATTATGCAACGTCTCGATAGTCATTAGATTTCTACGTTTAACTTTTTTAAAAAAAAATTTGCAATTAACATGAGGTGTAAGAAGATTTTGAAATGTAGTGCATTGATATATAAATATAGAAATGGTGTTCTGATTACAGTTCCAGCTTTAACGTGTATGTGGTCATATGGAGCAGAACAGCCACATGTAGGGGCCACATGTTAAGATGCTATAATAAAGCTGAATATGTGCTTCAGTCTCCAGATGATTCCTTTCATCATTAAGAGGTACGATTACTAATAGTCACCTTCATCCTCACTTTAGTGTGACCCGGAAGTAACACAAGTTGACATCTAGTTATCAACATAAAGCTATTTCATATTATTATTATTATTACTATTAAACACGTAAACATTTTTTCTTATTTCCCATCCAGATTTCATCAAGTGACATTCTGTCACCATCTGTTCTCTTCATTCCTACACATCGTGCATTCCTCTCTGCAGTAACAAGTAAAAGATTTCATGCTAATATGAAGTCTGAGGAGATGAAATGTGAGGATCTGGCACCCACAGAGAGCTCCAACAGTCCTCAAATGTCACCCGGTGCTTTCCTCGGCGACACCTCTCGCACACCAGTGAAAAAAAATGTTCACCGATGCTCCGAGTGTTGGAAGAGTTTCAGTCAGATAAGTACGCTCAAAGAACATCAGCGCGTTCACACGGGAGAGAAGCCGTATCAGTGCTTGCAGTGTGGCAAGAGATTTAGTCAGAAGAGCAATCTCAGGAAGCATCAGGGCGTTCACGCCGGAGAGAAGCCGTATCACTGCTCGCTGTGCGGGAAGAACTTCAGCAGCCAGAGTAACCTCCAGCGGCACCGGCGCATCCACACGGGAGAGAGGCCGTACCAGTGTGTGCAGTGTGAGAAGAGTTTTATTGAGAGCGGGAGCCTCGTTAAACACCAGCGAGTTCACACGGGAGAGAAACCGTATCGGTGTTCGCTGTGCGCAAAGAGTTTCACCAGCCAGAGTAACCTTCAGCAGCACCTGCGCATCCACACCGGAGACAAACCCTATAACTGCTTAAAGTGTGGGAAGCGTTTTCGACAAGGCACCGGTCTCCAGATCCACCTGCGCATCCACACGGGAGACAAACCCTACTACTGCTTAGACTGTGGGAAGAGTTTCAGGCAAGGGACCGCTCTTCAGATACACCAACGTGTTCACACCGGGCACAAGCCCTATCGCTGCACAGAGTGCGGGAAGAGCTTTACCAGCCAGAGTAATCTCCAGCGGCACCTGCGCGTCCACACGGGAGACCGGCCGTACCGCTGCTCGGACTGCGGGATGAGTTTCACACAGAGGAGTAATCTCCAACAACACCAGTCTGTTCACAGTGGCGACAAGCCGTACCGCTGCTCGGAGTGTGAGAAGAGCTTTAATCGTGAGGACTCGCTCCAGTTACACCAGCGCACTCACACTGGAGAGAAGCCTTACCGCTGCTCGGACTGTGGGAAGACCTTCAGTAACCAGAGTAACCTCCGAAAGCACCACCGCGTCCACGTCGGAGAGGAGCCGCACCAGAGTTTTGGGCAGCACAGACGCGCTCACACGGCCGAGAACAACAACGTGTAAATATAAACTGGGACACACTGGGACTCGCTAGGGTTCAGAAGCCTTTAACCATAAGGGATTGTTTTGCCTTAAAAATCTTTAAAGCACTTTCACTCTTTTCAATTTGTTTCCTTGTTATATACTGTACTGTGTGATTTTTTTTTTAATGTATTATTAATGTAGGGTGCTGAGCAAAAGTCTGTACACCCTGTGTTTTTTCAAGGTTTAAGGTTCACTTTATTGTCAGTGTAGTACAACGAAATCAAATGCAATCCTATAATGATCTGACAACATCAGAAAAACATAACATGAAAATACTAATAAAGCACAAAAATTTGCATTTACTACTAAAACAAGTCACATAATAATAATAATAATAATACATTTTTGGTGGTTACCCAATATGGATCCATTTTTAATACAAAATTTGTTTGTGGGTTTCCTCCGGGTACTCCGGTTTTCTCTCACAGTTCAAAGACATGCAGTTTAGGCTAACTGGCATTCTTACATTGCTCGTAGTATGTGTGTGTGTGTGTGCGCGCCCTGCAATGTAGTCCTGTTTTAAACACAGATTTATTTCAATTTTAATTAAAACAGTTGCAATTCATACACATTTTTAAATAACTACAAATCACACAGTTTCTATGATCTGTAAGTTTAAACTTTTGACAAAACATTAAGGAAAGATGAATTATTCAGTGATTATCCGGCTCTGTGATTCAGAGGTTTATTAGTCACAGGCACAGCGAGGGCAGGTACAGATGGGTCGGTCAGGGAGACATTACAAGGATAATACAGACACGCCCCTCATTCATCAGTTTTCTGGTAAAGTTGTATGTGAATGTAGGTGTAAAATACTAGATATAATTGTTTATAAATGACTTGATATAACTGGAGATAGATATTCTGGTCACTACAAAAAAGGTAGAAAGTGATGACAATCATTTAAATGAACATAACAGACACATGACTTGTATATGTTTCGAAAATACAGTCTGTACTTTCAATATACATTTTCTTACTTTAATGTTCAATTTTTAATCGTAGCATTTTTGTTTAAACAAAGGGATAATTCAAGGAAATTCAAATTGAATTTTATTTGTATAGCGCTTTTAACAATTGTCATTGTCAAAAAGCAGCTTGAGACAATCAGAAGAATTATTTAAGTTTGTAGGGAATGTGAGTGTGTGTGAAGAGTTTTATTGTGAAACACAATTGATCGTTCCTGAGTCACTAGATAAAGAGTGCAGGACAAATAAGAGCTTCATCAGATATCTCTCTTGGTTAGAAACATTCATTTTACAATTTTATTTAAAGCTTTTAAGTCCATCAATGACATTAGTAATTATATGTATATTCATGGTGTTCCTCATTAAATATAAATTGGACATAAAAACTGACTACATCTAATAATTGATTTTGACCTAACTGAAGACCATGTTGTCTCATGGAAGCCATTTTGTTATTAGTTATGATTTGTCATTAAATTGTCATTAGTGTTACCAGAGAACAGTATGAAGTATTAAATTTATTTTCTTTAATAAAATGCATTAAGCTTACCTTTTGTTGATCCCTAAAGTTTAAAAGTAAGTTATTGCTATTATACAAGTTCCAGGTGTGTCAGACGTGTGAGTGCACTCCAGCTGATTCTCTCCACTAAACTCCATCTCCTCTGTAGAATCACCCTGAACATTTCAGAGATAACAGAGCGAATGTCGTCACTGAAGGTGTGTTTAGTGCTCTTGTGTGTTATTTCGACACTATCACAGTATGAGATTTTTTTTATAAATCTGGAGGATTCTCAAAATATTAATGTTTCCATAGAAATGCTCCTTTGAAATATTTATTTATAAATTCATTTATATCCAATGTGATTATTTTATCCTGCATGTGTGCAGATCTGTGCTTTGACCTGCTTTAGTCTGGTATATAAAGAGCCTGGTGTTGTTATGCTGATTAGAGGAAGGAAGAGTTTGGTTCAGTCCTTGTGTGTGGTTTTATTTCATTGTATTTCCCTGTTAACTGATGTGTGAGTGCCCTGATCCTCCAGTAGGTGTCGCTGTGAGCGTTTCGGTCTCGTTCCTCCACACATTCCCAGAAGCAGAAGAAGCCGTGCTGCAGTGTTGCTGATTGATGAGCTGAGCTCTCCGACTCTACTAATCATCTTTACATTCCAATATTTCTGACAGGGTTTTACCCCCACAGTTCCATCTGATCCGTTGTGGGTGTATTTGAGGTGGTTAACTGCGTTCTGCTGTAAAGCTCAAGGTAAGTTACACTCGGCTAACAGTGGCTCAGTCCTAAATGGGCTTCTACTTCCTATGCTAGTGCGCTACACAGGCTGGAACATAGTGCTGTTTACCTCACACACACTGTAGGGCACTAGAACATAGTGCTGTTTACCTCACACACACTCTGTAGGGCACTAGAACATAGTGCTGTTTACCTCACACACTCTGTAGGGCACTAGAACATAGTGCTGTTTACCTCACACACTCTGTAGGGCACTAGAACATAGTGCTGTTTACCTCACACACACTCTATAGGGCACTGGAACATAGTGCTGTTTACCTCACACACTCTGTAGGGCACTGGAACATAGTGCTGTTTACCTCACACACTCTGTAGGGCACTAGAACACAGTGCTGTTTACCTCACACACACTCTGTAGGGCACTAGAACATAGTGCTGTTTACCTCACACACTCTGTAGGGCACTAGAACATAGTGATGTTTACCTCACACACTCTGTAGGGCACTAGAACATAGTGCTGTTTACCTCACACACTCTGTAGGGCACTAGAACATAGTGCTGTTTACCTCACACACTCTGTAGGACACTAGATCATAGTGCTGTTTACCTCACACACACTCTGTAGGGCACTAGAACATAGTGCTGTTTACCTCACTCACTCTGTAGGGCACTAAAACATAGTGCTATTTACCTCACACACTCTGTAGGGCACTAGAACATAGTGCTGTTTACCTCACACACTCTGTAAGGCACTAGAACATAGTGCTGTTTACCTCACACACACTCTGTAGGGCACTAGAACATAGTGCTGTTTACCTCACACACACTCTATAGGGCACTGGAACATAGTGCTGTTTACCTCACACACTCTGTAGGGCACTGGAACATAGTGCTGTTTACCTCACACACTCTGTAGGGCACTAGAACACAGTGCTGTTTACCTCACACACACTCTGTAGGGCACTAGAACATAGTGCTGTTTACCTCACACACTCTGTAGGGCACTAGAACATAGTGATGTTTACCTCACACACTCTGTAGGGCACTAGAACATAGTGCTGTTTACCTCACACACTCTGTAGGGCACTAGAACATAGTGCTGTTTACCTCACACACTCTGTAGGACACTAGATCATAGTGCTGTTTACCTCACACACACTCTGTAGGGCACTAGAACATAGTGCTGTTTACCTCACTCACTCTGTAGGGCACTAAAACATAGTGCTATTTACCTCACACACTCTGTAGGGCACTAGAACATAGTGCTGTTTACCTCACACACTCTGTAGGGCACTAGAACATAGTGCTGTTTACCTCACACACACTCTGTAGGGCACTAGAACATAGTGCTGTTCACCTCACACACACTCTGTAGGGCACTAGAACATAGTGCTGTTTACCTCACACACTCTGTAGGGCACTAGAACATAGTGCTGTTTACCTCACACACTCTGTAGGGCACTAGAACATAGTGCTGTTTACCTCACACACACTCTGTAGGGCACTAGAACATAGTGCTGTTTACCTCACACACACTCTGTAGGGCACTAGAACATAATGCTGTTTACCTCACACACACTCTGTAGGGCACTAGAACATAGTGCTGTTTACATCACACACTCTGTAGGGCACTAGAACATAGTGCTGTTTACATCACACACTCTGTAGGGCACTAGAACATAGTGCTGTTTACATCACACACTCTGTAGGGCACTAGAACATAGTGCTGTTTACCTCACACACACTGTAGGGCACTAGAGCATAGTGCTGTTTACCTCACACACACTCTGTAGGGCACTAGAACATAGTGCTGTTTACCTCACACACTCTGTAGGACACTAGAACATAGTGCTGTTTACCTCACACACACTCTGTAGGGCACTAGAACATAGTGCTGTTTACCTTACTCACTCTGTAGGGCACTAGAACATAGTGCTGTTTACCTCACACACACTGTAGTGCACTAGAACATAGTGCTGTTTACATCACACACTCTGTAGGGCACTAGAACATAGTGCTGTTTACCTCACACACACTGTAGGGCACTAGAGCATAGTGCTGTTTACCTCACACACACTCTGTAGGGCACTAGAACATAGTGCTGTTTACCTCACACACTCTGTAGGACACTAGAACATAGTGCTGTTTACCTCACACACACTCTGTAGGGCACTAGAACATAGTGCTGTTTACCTCACTCACTCTGTAGGGCACTAGAACATAGTGCTGTTTACCTCACACACACTGTAGTGCACTAGAACATAGTGCTGTTTACATCACACACACTGTAGTGCACTAGAACATAGTGCTGTTTACATCACACACTCTGTAGGGCACTAGAACATAGTGCTGTTTACCTCACACACACTCTGTAGGGCACTAGAACATAGTGCTGTTTACCTCACACACACTCTGTAGGGCAGTAGAACATAGTGCTGTTTACCTCACACACACTCTGTAGGGCAGTAGAACATAGTGCTGTTTACCCCAAACACACTCTGTAGGGCACTAGAACATAGTGCTGTTTACCTCACACACTCTGTAGGGCACTAGAACATAGTGCTTGTTTACCTCACACACACTCTGTAGGGCACTAGAACATAGTACTGTTTACCTCACACACACTCTGTAGGGCACTAGAACATAGTACTGTTTACCTCACACACACTCTGTAGGGCACTAGAACATAGTACTGTTTACCTCACACACACTCTGTAGGGCACTAGAACATAGTGCTGTTTACCTCACACACTCTGTAGGGCACTAGAACATAGTGATGTTTAACTCACACACTCTGTAGGGCACTAGAACATAGTGATGTTTAACTCATACACTCTGTAGGGCACTAGATTAACTCACACACTCTGTAGGGCACTAGAACATAGTGCTGTGTACCTCACACTCTGTAGGGCACTAGATATGCAGTGCTGTCCTAAATAACAATATTGCATAGAAATTATATACTGTGTGTGTTTTAGGATGTCAGACTATTACATTAGTCTATATAGTCAGATCTAATGAGTTTAATGTAAATAAAAACATTCTGATTAATATTCCATTCATATTCAGAGATTCTGACTGAAGATCAGGATTATTACAGTTCTAATGCATTAATGAAGTTTACATTCTAGTATTATGCTAATTTACAATATTAGATATTTTACATAGATCCATCTAGGAACCTCTGTAGTCCAACTAGGGACTGTTGGGGCCATTGTTATTACTATTGTATTTATTCCCATTTTTACAACCGTGGGGGAACTGCCGGTCAACATTCACATGCGCATTCATACACTACGGCAATTTGGGAACACCACTTGGTGTAATCTTTGTCCTTGGACTGTAAGAGGAAACCGGACTACACAAGTGAAACCCACCGATCATGGGGAGGACATGCAAACTTCTTACAAGTTAATAAAAATTTCTTTTCAGTTAGAACCAAATATTTGAGTTTATAAAAAATTAAAATCATCAAGTTGCTGTAATTTGTGTGTTTGAACTAATTTTTGATTCATTGTTTTTTTTCCTTCACAATATTATACATTAAAACTAATCTTTTTTTTATTTGGGCTACTTTCAATTTATTTTGGGCTAGCAAAAAACTGAAGAGTGCCTGCCTGTGCCTTGCGAGCCCTGTCTCCTGTTAAAGTCTAAAAAACCGTGGGAAAAAATGAGATGTGAGTAACACCTCCTACAACCTGCGCTGCTCCAAAACTATAACTTCAGACATGACACAGATGACCAAGTTTATGTTAAGCATACTGCTGCGATACATTTTCTTCTTTGTCTTTTGGCTGTTCCCTTTCAGGGGTCGCCACAGCGAATTATCTGCTTCCATCTAACTCCATCCTTTGCATCCTCTTCTTTCGCACCAACTAACTTCATGTCCTCTCTCATTACATCTATAAATCTCCTCCTTGGTCGTCCTCTAAACCTAGTTCCAACCTCAGCATCCTTCTACCAATATGCTCAAAATCACTCCTCTGAACATATCCAAACCACCTCAATCTGGCCTCTCTGACTTTATCTCCAAAACATCCAACATGGGTTGTCCCTCTGATGAATCCCTGTCACTCCCAAAGAAACCCTCAACACCTTCAGCTCTGCTACCTCTAGCTCTGTCTTTTCTTCAGTGCCACTGTCTCTAAGCATTGCTGGTCTCACCACTGTCCTGTACACCTTTCCTTCTCGCTGATACTCTTTTATCGCACGACACACCTGACACTTTTCTCCTGTCTGTACCCGCCTCGTCACCTCCTTTCCACATTTACATTTAGGCAGTTGGAAGACGCTCTTATCCAGAGCGACTTACTTTTTATTTCATTACACATCTTGCTCAAGGGCCCAGCAGTGGCAACCTGGTGGTTGTGGGGTTTAAACCTGGGATCTTCTGAACCGTAATCCAATGCCTTAACCACTGAGCTACCCCTGGCCCTCACACTCTTTGTTGCTCTGGACCGTTGACTCTAAGAACTTAAAGTCCCTCACCCTCCTTACTTCTGCTCCCTGTAGCCTCACTGTCCCAGTTGGGTCCCTCTTGGATACACACAAATATTCTGTCTTGCTGTGGCTAACCTTCATTCTTCTGCTTTCCAGAGCATCTGCTTTCTGCTTCTGCTTTCTCAACCTCTCCAAATTTTCTTTCACCTGTTCCCTGCTTTCTCTACAAAGCACAATGTCATCTGAAAACATCATAGTCCATGGAGACTCCTGTCTTACCTCATCTGTCATCCTGTCCATCACCAGAGCAAACAAAAAGGGGCTTAGAGCCGATCTTCTCGGGAGAGATTTCTGGTGTTGTTCCAGGCTTGGCAAATAGGTAATTAATTTGGTGATATAAACAAAACATATCCTGCCTCGGAATTCCCCAGCACAGACTCCATTAGATGCTGTAATAAATGCTGTAATGACCAAATGACATACACATAAATGAACATAACCTGAATGGGTTGATGAATGCAGTCTTTGGTTTACTTTCAAGATCCATTTCCACTTGACAGTACCAGTCTGTAGCTCTAGAGAACTAACACCCTCCAGCATCTGGTGGTCTTCAATAATTTACTTTTTCACTGAAGAAACACGATAAGCTTTAGTTCGAACAGGAATTTTATTGGTTGTATGTATATGGTGTGTCTATAGGAGAACAGACTGAGGGCCAAACCCAAAAGTGGTTCAGCATTTCCTGATGATCGATTGCCATCATAGCCTCTTGTGCCTCAGATGCTTCTGCCATCAGGGTTAAAGAAATTGGAGCTGGGAGAGGAACCACAGCCATGTGTATAGGTTTACAGTTTATCTAGAACCCTCAGTAGGGTACCAAGACTACATATTTGGAAATTGACTTTGGAATGGGAAATAAATCTTCTTCTTTTGGATCACCACTCCATAGACCCGCTCCCCTACATTTATCTGGACTTGCGCTTTGGTAAGGACATCTAGGCGTAAGATGAAAAAGCCAGATTAGTGTCGGCCATAATGTAGGTTTCCACAGTCCAGGCCGTTGTATGCCAGATGTTCCATTAATTGCAGAGTCCTCCCTTGCAGAGTCCTCCCTCTTTTCTCGAAGCCTATTAAATTTACAATTTATAAAATTTAAACATATACATTTTCCTACTACCTATTTTACTTTTATTCTTACAAGGTAATTTAACACATAATGTGAGTAGACACCTGCCATTTCTCTTTGCAAGAATTTTATATACAGAATGGCGCGTTCACTCTTTGTACCCACATTTTTTAAATTTTATACATTTTTCATGTGGCAGTGTCACAGGTTAGCACTGTGGCCTTGCACCTCCAGGTTTGAGGGTTTAATTCATGCCTTTGATCTGTGTTCCCCTGGGTACTTTGGTTTTCTCCCACAGTCCAAAGATATGCAGATCATGATAATAACTGTTTCCAAATTGCCTGTAGAAATGAAGCGTGACTTCTGCATACTCCAACACTTCTATTACCCCGTGTTCTCTAAATAGGTCTGTAACTTTGATATGTGGAAGATGGCAGACCCTTTAAGAAAGAACGTTTCACGAGAAAGGATTAGTATTGTGGACTTTACTTTGGTGAGGTTGCGTTTCTTATTAAATGGTTTGTCATTTATGTTATGTTATGGCTCTTTAACTTGTAGAGCAGGAACGGTTTTTCATTTTTGGCTTTTTCAGTCTGGATGCACCCTTCTCCTACAGCTGTTGTGTAGCGCTGACTTTCAGATTATAAAATTAAACTGTCTGGTTGGTTTGTTGGAAATTCAAATCATTGAATATTTATGCTTCTTTCTGATCCAGGTTTAAGTTCTTCTCCTGCTGCCTTCTTCCTGCATATCCTATATTATCCTTTGCACAAACTTCAAGAGATTCAACAATGATGAATTCAGATGAGATTAAATGTGAGAAAATTGAACCTATAGAGATCTCTATTACTAACCAGATGTCACCAGGTTCTTCCTACATGAGTAACTCTTATGAACAAATGCAACAACAGACTCACCACTTTCCCTTTTGTGGCGAGAGTTTCAGTGAAACTAGAAACCTCATTGACACAAGACCAAATTCGTATCAGTACCCAGAGTATGAAAAGAGTTTTTCACAAAGTGATCATCTCCTTCATCACCAGTGGGTTCGTAAAGAAGAAAAATTGCAAATATGCACAGAGTGTGGGAAGAGCTTTACCCGAAAGGAGAGTCTCAAAAAACACCAGCTTATTCACACAGGAGAGAAGCCGTATCAGTGCTCACAGTGTGGCAGAAGTTTTAAACAAAAGCGCGCTCTTCAAAAGCATCAGCGCGTTCACACAGGAGAGAAGCCGTACCAGTGCGTACAGTGTGGGAAATGTTTTGCTGATAAACGTAATTTAAAAATACACCAGCGCCTTCACACAGGAGAGAAACCGTATTGTTGTAAAGAATGTGGGAAAACCTTTAATCAAAAGTGCTCACTTCAAGTACACCAACATGTTCACACTGGAGAGAAACCCTATTACTGCCCCGAGTGTGGGAAGACTTTTACCGAGAAGAGTACTCTCGAAAGCCACCTGCGTATTCACACAGGAGAGAGACCGTATCTGTGCTTACAGTGTGGAAAGAGTTTTACTAGCAGTAGCAATCTGACATCACACCAGCGCATTCACACTGGAGAAAGGCCGTATAAATGTGAGGAATGTGGGAAAACATTTAAACAAAAGTACACACTACAAGAACACCAGCGCATTCACACCGGAGAGAAACCCTATTACTGCCCCGAGTGTGGAAAGAGTTTTACTGGGAGGAGTAGTCTCACAAACCACCAGCGTGTTCATACAGGAGAGAGACCGCATCACTGCTCACAGTGTGGGAAACGTTTTACTGACTTCAGGAATCTGATAAAACACCAGCGCATTCACACGGGAGAGAGACCGTATCGGTGTGTGGAATGTGGGAAAACTTTCATTCGAAAGGACACGCTTCAAATCCACCAATGCATTCACACCGGACAGAAACCTTATTTCTGCTCCGTGTGTGGGAGGAGTTTTAAAAATCTTAGTAATTTTCAAAAGCACCAACGCATTCACACGGGAGAGAGGCCGTATCAGTGCTCTCAGTGTGGGAAGAGTTTCATTAGCAGTAGTCATCTGACATCACACCAGCGCATTCACACAGGAGAGAAGCCGTATCGGTGCTTAGAGTGTGGGAAGAGTTTTAACCAAAGTGGTAATCTCCAACGACACCAGCGTGTTCACCTCCGTGAGAAACCGAGCTGAGGGTAGCAAGTGTTTCAGCAACACAAACCTATACACACAGGCCATGCCTCAGTTCTCCTCAGAAAGTGTGGAAATTAGCTGGAATTATTCCAAATCACTTCAAAGTCTCATAAAAATGATTTTGGGCAATAATTGGACGACCATAAAAAAGTAGTTTTTAGTACATTCATGCAAAATATATCTCTGGATGTTTTTTTGTTTGTTTTTAGTTTATGTAAATTTCTCATCTTAGACAGGTAACGTACACGTCAGTGAGAGGGATGACATCGGAACTTTTTCTAGCCTCCAGCCTATCTTTGGAACATTTGAGCATTTTTAATTACTGTTAACAGTAATGGTATACTTTTTACTTAGTTACGTCAAAGCAGTATTTTTTTTTCTTTTCTGCTAGGTGAACCTACACTACCTGTCCAAAAAAAAGAGATTTCATTTAATCACATTTAATGATTCCTCATGCTCCCAGAAACAGTTTTTCATAGTCCGAGTCCTGGAATATGTCCGTCCCATCAGGGAATTAAACCTCCATAGATGTGATAACCTGGTAATTTAGTACATTCAGGTGGTCAGCTGCCTTGATTTTATTGCTGAGCCCAGACCTGAGCAACTGAACCAACCCCAGATCATAACACTATCTCCAGAGGCTTGTACAGTGGCCATCAGTCCACATGAGTCTTGCTAACCAGTAGTTTTCTTATGGACACACAGCTGTTTAGTCCCAATCCCATGAGTTCTCATCACGCTGCGTGTGTATGGAAATTCTTACTTTCACTATTAAATGTAGCTCGGTTTTATTTACTGACGATTTTTTGTTTTACTATGCAATTTCTCCAAATGTTTAAGTGATCTGTTCATAATTTCTTTTCATACTACATTTCTTCTACAGAGTTGACTGTTCAGCACTATCCTACCACGTTTTGATAATGTGCTGAAGGGTTCTCACCCAGTTACAGATCCTTAAAACTACAAACCTTAGTTGTTTTCTTTGCTTGATGCAAGACCAATAATTTAACCCTTCTGAAAGTGTGACTTTTTTTTGTTTGGCCAGGCTGTGTGTATGTTGTCGTCAAACTTTTTTTTAAACTGAATTTTCAGTTTAAAGTTATATTCATTACATTAGCATTTGTTACCTAGCTGAGTCATATCTTATTTAAAAATGTTCTTCGTTCCAGACTTGTATGTGTGTTAACATAGAAAGTTATAATCATATTGGATATTTGAAAAACAAAAAATAGAGAAATGCTAATTTATTAAAGCATGTTAATGTATGCAATGATGTCTGAAATGCAGAGAGCTGTAGGATTACACTACAATATTGTGATTCAAAAAAGAACCTTACAGCGGTGTAATTTTGTAAGTTGTACTTGAGGAAAACTACATATTAATGTGACGTTGTAGTAGATTTAGAAACTCTGGTTTTAACGTTCTGTGCATCTTGTATTTTCCATTTATGTCTTTACTCCTACATATTTAGTGGGACATCTGTATAAAAAATATTGTGCATTTAGAGTGCATGATTTATATATTTATTAGAAAAATATAGACACCTTTGAAAGCAATCTTTGACAAACCAAAGTAATAGTCAAGCCCTTGCCTGGGATGTAGAGAGGAACCTTTGAGCTAGCTGGTTAGTTAATAAGTGGTCTGTATACCACAAATACATCATGTTGTAATGACAATTTTTGCATAAAGCTGCCTTGGAAAATTAAAATTAAAGTAAATGAAAAGGTACATTTCTAGTTATAATTAGAAGATACAGAAGAAATTCCAAGAGATCAATGTAATGTACTGTAAATGTGATCACCAAAAATTTTAGTGTATTCTGTGAAAAAATATATTTTACTTTGTAAATGTAAGTCAGTGTAAAGTTGCTTTTTAAGTTTGACATTTTAAAAAGTTTGGCTTCAAGGGAAATCATGTTACTTTAATATAAGTTTGCATTGTGATTTTCAAAGTATCTTTAGATGCGATTTACGTTTTTGTTACCATTCCAAACAACAGGACACTGTTCTGCCTGCCAATGGAATAGTTTCTGTAGGAGCATCCAGGAACTGCAGTGTTTCACCACCTCAAATGTAAACACATGTAAGTTAACAATTAATTGTAAAAACTTGAATTGGAAGTCAATGAATTGCCACACAAAAGAATCACGGAAATTGTTTCTCTTATCTCTAATGGCCACATTTGATTTTAAGGAAGATTACATTGGTTCAGTGTAATGGAGCAAAGTTTAAGTTTTAGCAAAATCACATTGTTAATAATGAATCAAGAGTCTCAAATGGACGGCAGTGGTTTCATTCCAATAGAATTTTACAGACTATTGAAAGAAGCAATATACAAGTCTTTCAAATTCACTCACTACCAGATTTTTTTTATTGCAAATGCCCAATTTACATAAAATAAGAAAATAAGATGCCAGCAAGATTACACCTGTTGTTCAATTCCAAGACTGTATGATTAAGTAGATGGTATGAGAAATCATGAAATTTGTAATATTCATCATCTATATTTGTTAAATTTCAGTTTCTTCTTCATGCCAGTAAAAAGTAATAAAATAAAACAAATCTCATGAGACTGTAAATCTGCATTCGCCTGATTTTGTTGCATTTACACTTGATTCAATTCAATTTTATTTATATGGTGCTTTTAACAATGGTCATTGTCTCAAAGCAGCTTCACAAAAATGATTTTTTTTTTCATGTATGTATGAGAAAAATGTGTCTAGATAATAATGAGATGAATGAATGAATGATGAATGAAATGTCTCTGATGAGCAAGCCAAGGGTGGCAAGGAAAAACTCCCTGAGATGGCAATAGGAAGAAACATTGAGAGGAACCAGACTCAACAGGGTTAAATCAGATAGAGATGATATAACATCATGTGTGTTATGCAGCTGAAAGTTCAATGTAACAGAAATTCTTTAAATTAACATGAAGTTCAGCACAGGGAGTCAGTAGGTGCAGAGGGCAGATGGGGTCTGGAGCACAGGAGCAGGATGTGTAGCTCAAACCATCATAAAGCAGAATCCAGCTGGAGCTGGTCCTTCTCTGGATGCCTCAGGATCCTTGCAGGGTTGGCCTTTGTCTACTGAAGCTGGTACAAACTCCAGATGCCTCGGGATGGGTAGAAAAGTACAGAACAGATGGAGAGAATTAGCGTAGTTGCCATTCAGGATAGATGTACTGGAGTATGAGGTTATGGGATGAGATATGTGTATGCCTATCACGACTTGACTGGCATGCATGTATTATAATCATTTTACTTTTTGTATGAATTATGAAATCAAAAGTTACTTAATTTGCTGACTTTCAAATTACCTAGTTAGCATGTGTCAAGCTGTCCCAATGCCACACCTCCCACAAGGTGAGGGTCAGTAAGTGACTTCTTCTTCTTTTTTCTTTTTTTTTTACACCATTAATGTTTTATTATTTTTATTATTACATGATCTTTCTTTTTGTGACTTCCTCCAAATATTTCTTTATGAATGCACAATTAAACGTGTGTATTTTTTTCTTCTGTTGTCATTTTGTGACTTGTTTCTAAAGTTTTACAATTCAATATAGCCACAAAAAGAAAAACTAACTTTAGTGTCATACTAATAAAGCACAGAATCAATAAATGCACAAGTTTGGGCTTACAAATACTCGTGGGAGTGCAAATTGCTCCAGCAGGAGGCGCTGTGAGCGTTTAGGTCGTGTTCCGCCACACATACACAGGCAAAGGAACTGTGAAACTGTTCACTGCATTCATAGATATATACAGTATTTCTGCAATGCATTAAGCCTCAGTTAAGAGCTCATTGTGCTGCCATCTAGTGAACACACTTTATATAACAAATAATCCCGAACATTGCAAGCGGTACGATGTCAGAAAATGTGTGCGTGTAGCTGAAAATACAGACACAAAATTACAGTGCTTGTGTAGTGTTGTTTAACTGATGAGGATTAAGACATTAAGAATTAAGACATCTGTCTTTGAACCCACCATTTCACAAGGAACTGAAGAGGCCGGAGTGCCACCTGGTACGAATGGGGGCCCAATTGTTTGTTCCTTCCAGCATTGTTATGGATCTTCTGTTCTTGCAATGTTCCTATCTCGGAGTTATTGCTGCACCACCAGAGTAAAATCTGCTGGTGCTTTTCTCTGTACCTGGCTCTGGTACAAACTTCTTTTAAACAGAAGCCAGAGATCACCACCTATTTAAATGAGTAAAAGAAAAGAAGTTTACAGGTAATTTTTAGCAAACATAAGAGCTATGCTATAGGAATAAACCTTGCCTGAACTGGCTTTAGTTCCCAAAGTACCTGGTAGAGCAGTGTCCACACCAGCTGATGAAAGCTGGGTATCTCCTTAAACATAACCATGTGGCCTTGTCATTACATTTTCACAATCAGTCTTCAGTCTCTTGACTGCCTCATTTGCTCTGTCAGTGTATCAGTGTGTCGGTGTCCCTGACTCAGTGGCCTTAGTTATCTGCCAGTTTTAATCACTGCATGCTGCCAGTATACACTGTATACATGATGCATCTTCATTAATGGGATAAACTTTGAGCGAGACACCTGTTTTTTTCCTTTGAGAGTTCCACTGAGCCTTGATGAAAATGAGCCAGTACTTTATTCTGAAAAAATGTTCCACAACTAGCAAAATGGTCATCAGTTTGTCATCATTGATGAAATGAGTTGTTATAGTAAGATATGCCTTCACATTGATGGGTGTCCACATGTCTGTTGACACACTCACTGCCACAGGCGGCTCTCCTCCACCATAGTGCCTGTAGAACCTAGAAAACAGCATGACTGGCCACAGAACAAGAACCATTATTTCTAGCGTTGCAACACATACCTATCCTGTTGGGAGTGTGTAGACTGGATCCAAAACATGGACGAACTTCCTGAATCCCTCATCTTCAATCACCTCTTAATGATTGAGAGTTCTTCACAATCACGTTGATACGAGCCTCATCCACAACAAGCTTCTGGACATCTAGAGAACATCTGGGTGAATGTATTGTAATAAAGACATGATCATAACTGTAGTGTTTTAGTCAAGGCCCTACTTTATCTGTGTGGCTTGTTCTGGAGATTTCCATTTTCACAAATTTGCCTGGTATCCCCTCATCATGGAGAGCAAGGCATAGCAGACACTTCACATTTGGAGGGAAAAAGTGGAGAATCTGCTTGATGAAAACAAAAGAGGATAAAGATGCATGTTTAAAGACTTATAAATTAAAACTATACCCAGTCATATTAATTTTAACCTAGAATTAATGACTCACTGTAACGGCAATCCTAGTTATTTATGTTGTTTAAAAAAATCTACTGCACAAAGGTTTGTAGACATAACTAACATCTCGGAACATTTTAATTAAAAATACAAACCCACTTTCTAAAAGTAAAAGAGTAAAAGACCCAGAGTATAATACAGCAATTTATTACAGGAACACCTTATTTGGTAGAAACTACTTCAGATTGCTTTAAATTAAAAGAAGTCCTGCTCTTTCTCGGTGACTCCGCTCAGAAATAACTCCTGTAGTAACGAGCCGTTAATGAGTATAATGAGTCATGAGTATTAGCCCTAAATCTTAAGGGTTTTTTTGTCGCACTAAAACGTACAATTTCTTGTACGTACAAATGTACTTGTCAATAAAAAACTTTCTCATTCTAATTAATAAGCCAGTTGAGACAATCAGTCACGTGATTCAGGCAAACGCGCGGCGTCGTTTGTCGCTGGTCACGTGACATCCAGGGCACCGACACGCGCCCCTTCTGTTCAACACGATTCAGCGCTATCGGGTCATGTGTGACATCATTACTAATCATCTTTACATTCCAATATTTCTGACAGGGTTTTACCCCCACAGTTCCATCTGATCCGTTGTGGGTGTATTTGAGGTGGTTAACTGCGTTCTGCTGTAAAGCTCAAGGTAAGTTACACTCGGCTAACAGTGGCTCAGTCCTAAATGGGCTTCTACTTCCTATGCTAGTGCGCTACACAGGCTGGAACATAGTGCTGTTTACCTCACACACTCTGTAGGGCACTAGAACATAGTGCTGTTTACCTCACACACTCTGTAGGACACTAGAACATAGTGCTGTTTACCTCACACACACTGTAGGGCACTAGAACATAGTGCTGTTTACCTCACACACTCTGTAGGGCACTAGAACATAGTGCTGTTTACCTCACACACACTCTGTAGGGCACTAGAACATAGTGCTGTTTACCTCACACACACTCTGTAGGGCACTAGAACATAGTGCTGCTTACCTCACACAAACTCTGTAGAGCACTAGAACATAGTGCTGTTTACCTCACACACTCTGTAGGGCACTAGAACATAGTGCTGTTTACCTCACACACTCTGTAGGGCACTAGAACATAGTGCTGTTTACCTCACACACTCTGTAGGGCACTAGAACATAGGGCTGTTTACCTCACACACTCTGTAGGGCACTAAAACATAGTGCTGTTTACCTCACACACTCTGTAGGGCACTAGAACATAGGGCTGTTTACCTCACGCACTCTGTAGGACACTAGAACATAGTGCTGTTTACCTCACACATACACTGTGTAGGTCACTAGAACATAGTGCTGTTTACCTCACACACACTCTGTAGGGCACTAGAACATAGTGCTTGTTTACCTCACACACTCTGTAGGGCACTAGAACATAGTGCTGTTTACCTCACACACACTCTGTAGGGCACTAGAACATAGTGCTGTTTATCTCACACTCTGTAGGGCACTAGAACATAGTGCTGTTTACCTCACACACTCTGTAGGGCACTGGAACATAGTGCTGTTTAACACACTCTGTAGGGCACTAGAACATAGTGTTGTTTACCTCACACACACTCTGTAGGGCACTAGAACATAGTGCTGTTTACCTCACACACACTCTGTAGGGCACTAGAATAACTCACACACTCTGTAGGGCACTAGAACATAGTGCTGTTTACCTCACACACTCTGTAGGGCACTAGAACATAGTGCTGTTTACCTCCCACACACTCTGTAAGGCACTAGAACATAGGGCTGTTTAACTCACACACTCTGTAGGGCACTAGAACATAGGGGTGTTCAACTCACACACTGTAGGGCACTAAAACATAGTGGTGTTCAACTCACACACTCCGTAGTGCACTAAAACATAGTGCTGTTTAACTCACACACTCTGCAGGGCACTAGAACATAGTGCTGTTTCACACATACTGTGTAGTGTTAAACAGTGTAGCGTTTCCCTTTAAGTGTTTGTGTGTGAGTGCGTGTTTGCAGCTGATTATTGTCTGTTTTATAATTATGATTAACAGAATGATTACTTTCTTTAACTATGTTTAACGAAACGTGTTGTGGCTAAGAAGTGTCTGACCTAGTGAAAAAGTGAACTCTTTAGACAGGATCATATCACAACATGCCACTCAGGGTCCATGCTTCGTTTCTTGTAAATATACATACACATTTATATTTTATTGGAAACTTAATTCTTGTGATTGTGTAAAGCTGCTTTGTGATGATGTAAATCGTTAAAAGTGCTATACAAATAAAATTGAATTGAATTGGATGAAAAAGAAGCACATTTGCTAAATACAATTTCCCTTTTATGTTAAAGTATCTGTAACATGTTTAAAATTCAAATCTTTCAATGATCTTAATTGTCGTTTAGAAGAAACTTGGCCACCTGAGAAAAACCTGATGTATATTTGTATAAAGTGTACTTTTCTAAAATGCGAAATTGTTAATCGTTGTCATTATATACAAAAAGCAGTAACTTGTAAATGAAAAACTGATCCTTCCGCTCAGAACAATAACAGAAGATTGATTAAATTGCTTTATCAATTAACTCGCCGAGCTCTAATTTTTAAACAAACCCATTGGAACATGTTCTTTTTGTTATTTATTTGTTTATTTATTTTTGCATGTTTGTCACACTTACATGATTCAGATCTTCAGACTAATTTTAATATTACACAGAGATAACCTGAGTAAATACAAAAAGCAGGTTTTAAATGGTTTAATTCATTAAGGAAACAAAACCCACCTGTCCAAGCCTACCTGAAAAAAGTAATTGCCCCCGAAACCTAAAAACTGGTTGTGCCTCCCTTGGTGGTAACAACTGCAATCAAGCGTTTGTGATAACTGGCACTGAGTCTTTCTCATTGCTGCGGAGGAATTTTGGCCCACTCTTCTTCTTTTAATTCAGTCACACTGTAGGGTTTTTGAGTTTTTTTATGGTCATCTCAATCAGTGGTCAGCAATGGCCTTCACCTTTTTTACACAGGGCCAGGCAGGTTTTCCCTTTAATAAATGAAATGATAAAAAAACTGCAGTTTGTATTCACTCGGGTTAACTTTGTGTAATATAAAAATTTGAATGATGATCTGAATTAAGTGTGACAAATGAGTACTGCAAGTATTTAAAAATGTATTGTGCCCTTTCATTTTTAATGTGGCTAAATTTGCCTGTTACTGAACAATGCATTAATTTTGAGGTGGCATCTCGCGGGCCCTACTGTATATGCTAATGAGTGGATCTCATGATCTTTTTTTTGGTTCCCAGGGCCAAAAATAGAGACTGCTTCATCTAAATTTTGTAATGCTTTCTTTGCACACATGCTCCGAAAAGCATTAACAATACACTGATCTTCTTTTCCCGAGTTGTAGATTTGCACAGTCAGGTCCTGGTTTAGATTGGTTCAGCTGGAGCAACTGGATTCGATCATAATTAAGAAAACAATTTTGTATTCTGCAATGATGCATCATTGCACCCCAATTATACAGCATTACACATAACTAACCCTAAAACTGTCGTCTGGGCAGTACCCCATCTGATCTGATACAGAACTGATACAGATACTTCTGATAATAATACAAGGCAGGTGATAGCAGCTGTAATAACCATTTTCCTCATCAGCAGTCTTCAGTTTCTTGCACGATCTGTTGTTTTATGCTGGTTTAGTTAGAGATTTGTCCTGCTTTTTCCACTTGATTAGAAGCAACTGTTTTTCTTTGCCCAACGTTGTTTATCTTCAGAATGCAACAGCTGTCAGACAGTATACAGCTGATGTGTAGCGCTGAGTTTCACGTTATTATATTAGTTTGTATGTTGAAAATATTGACCAATTAACCATTTATGCTTCCTACTGCTCCAGGTGTGAGTTGTCCTGTCTCCTCCTGCTGTCCTCTTGGCTATATGTCTTAATTTCACATCTGCAAGAACATCAAGAAATCCAACTAGGATGAATCCCAGTGAGATTAAATGTGAGAAATTGGAACCCATAGAGATCTCCATTACTCACCAAATTTCATCAAGTGCTTCCCACACCAACAACTCTTACAGAGCCTTCGGTGGGAAGAGTTTCAGTGAAACTGTAAATCTCAAAAAAAACCAGTTTGTTGAGACTGGACAAAGGCCATATCAGTGCCCACAATGTGGGAAGAGTTTTACGCGAAAGGGTAACCTTCAACAACACCAGCTTATCCACACAGGAGTGAAGGCGTATCAGTGCTTAGAGTGCGGAAGGAGATTTACACAAAAGCGCACTCTCCAAAGACATCAGCGTGTCCACACAGGAGAGAGGCCGTACCAGTGCTTGGAGTGTGTAAAAAGCTTCAGCAGCAACAGTTCTCTGAGGATGCACCAAAGTGTTCACACAGGGGAGAAACCGTATCACTGTGCAGATTGTGGGAAAACATTTAATCAGAAGTGCTTGCTGCGCATACACCAGCGCTCTCACACCGGGGAGAAACCCTATTACTGCCCTGAGTGTGGGAAGAGCTTTACTGAGAGTGGAGAATTTAAAAAACACCAGCGTATTCACACAGGAGAGAAGCCGTACCGGTGCTCGCAGTGCGGGAAGAGTTTTACATGCAGCAGTACGCTGGGAATGCACCTGCGTATCCACAAAGAAGACAGACCGTATCAGTGTACGGAATGTGGGAGGACTTTTAAACGGAAGGACACACTTCATATACACCAACGCACTCACACCGGAGACAAACCTTATTACTGCCCAGCGTGTGGGAAGAGCTTCAGTACCCGAAGTCACCTCCGACAGCACCAGCGCAAACACACAGGAGAGAGACCGTATCAGTGTGCGGACTGCGGCAAGAGTTTTAAACGAAAGGACACACTTGAAATACACCAGCGCATTCACACTGGACAGAAACCCCACTTCTGCCCCGAGTGTGGGAGGAGTTTCACTGACAGCAGTACTCTCATAAGACACCAGCGTTTTCATGCAGGAGAGAAGCCGCATCAGTGCTCGCAGTGTGGAAAGAGTTTCACTCTGAGTAGCGGTCTCGTAAGACATGAGCGCATTCACACAGGAGAGCGCGTATCAGCGAGTGTCATGGCAGGAGACTTTTATTTAAAGGCACACACTCAGAGTACATCACCGCATTCACACTGGAGAGATACACTCGTACTGCCAAGCGAAGTGGTAATCTCAGCGCATTCACACTCGCAAGTAATTGAGTTGAGTGTGGCAAGAGGTTCAGGACATGAAGAGTATTCCAGCGACACACTCGTACAGTGAAAATAAGAACCTGGTGCAGTTCAACTAAGAAACTAAATTGGAAATTTATGGAAATTGGAAAAGTGGAAATTAAAGATATTTATTCTAAATGCTTAATTATGACCACTTCATAGACTCAAAAAATAATTTGGGGAAATAATTAAATGACGTTAATGGTTAGTTTTTGGGACATTCATTTACATACACCATATTACCAAACGTATTCCCCTTACCCCTCCAAATCATTAAATTCAGGTGTATAAAATCCGGCGCTTAGGCATGCAGAACGCTTCTACAAACATTTGTGAAAGAACGTGTCGCTTTCAGGAGCTCCGTGAATTCCAGCGTGGTCCTGTGATAGGACGCCCCCTGTGCAATAAGTCCAGTTGTGAAATTTCCTCACTATGAATATTCCACAGTCTACTGTTAGTGATGATATAATAAAGTGGAAGCGATTGGGAACGACTTCAACTCAGCCACAGAGTGTTAGGCCACGTAAAATCACAGGGTGGGGTCAGCGGGTGCTGAGACACGTACAGTAGTGCACAGAGGTCGGCAACTTCCAGCAGAGTCAATAGCTACAGACCTCCAAACTTCACGTGGCCTTCAGATTAGCTCAAGAACAGTGTGTAGAGAGCTTCATGGAGTGGGTTTCAACGGCAGAGCAGCTGCATCGCCATTACATCACCGGGTGCAATGCAAAGCATCGGATGCAGTGGTGTAAAGCACGCCGACACTGGACACTATGTCTGGCAATAAAATGGACGAGGCTGGAAATGTAAAGTTTGGGGGGGGATTATTATGTCAGGTTGTGGGCCTTTTAGTTCCAGTGAAAGGAACTCTTAATCCTTCAGCATACAGCAAGACATTTTGGACAGTTTTATGCTCCCAACTTTCTAGGAACAGTTTGTGAACGGCCCCTTCTGTTCTAATATGACTGCGCACCAGTGCACAAATGTGCTTCAAGAAGAATGGTCAAAAATTCCAAATGAACACACTCCTAAACCTAGTGGAAAACCTTTCCAGAAGAGCTGCAGCAGGTTAGCTGCAACATCATATTAAACCCTATGGATCAAGAATTGGATGTTACTTAAGGTTATATGCATGTAAAGGCAGATGAGCCAATACTTTTGGCAATGTATTGTACATTTATACATTTAATAAGGAAATACAGACAAAAGACATTTTCTTGCAATAAATGTAAAATTCTCAGATTAGATGTATAGTTATAAAAATTGGTATTGCATATTTCTCACTATAATAAAATGCTAAAGTTGTCTAGTAAGACAATTCTGTAAGGGATGGGATGTTAACAAAGGAATCAGAGTTAGCACAATGCTACTTAATACCAAAGAAAATTATTGCTGATTAGAATTCGGCTCTAATCCAGATAAGAGTGTGAGCATGAACAAAGTGCACGCACTGTAAATAGATGTACATCTCTTTAAACATACTGAATATATTAATAATTATAATAAACCCATAGTCATATTACACGCAATATATGCTTTATTTTCATATAGTCACATGACTTCAATGATTGGCCTGCCTCAGTGTTTGCCGGGAAACATCACACTCTTTTATTTATGGTTATGTTCATCCTGTATTTATTTATTAATTTTTTTACAATACCATTTAGCTTGCCTTAACTGACAAAATATGTAATAAATACCAATGAATGTAAGGAATAAATTACTGTGTGTGTGTTTTAGAACGTACCTAACCAGCTGATTACAACATTCTTCATCTATTTTTGAAGCAATGGTAACAGAATGACTCATACTCCTCACATGTCTAATCTTTCTGATGTAAAACACAAATACTATAAAAGTGCTGAAATTCAAGTGCAGATTCTACTTTTCACTTAGGTTTTTGTAATATAATCTGTATTGAATAAGAAAATGGTGCAAAATAGAGGCATTTTCACAAGCAGGTGTAAGTGAGAACAGACTCATAAGAGGACAGAGCTGTACTGAAATGACTAAACTGTAGGAGAAGCAAACAACAGGGTGATGGAGATTCAGAACACAGTAGTACAGCTTACACTAAAGGCAAAATAATACATGCACTAGTCTATACTGTACATACTGCTGCATGAGAATTTATTTGAATACTTAAAAACACCAGCACATGTGATGATCTGAAGTTATTTTAGAGATAGTCAGGAGATTAGTGCATCATGTATTAGACTACAGTATAAGTGTGATAGTTTATACTATTTAATATATAATATTGATTGGTGTTAATATACACCAATCAATGTTTGCTTAGAAACGTTTTCTAAAACAAGATAAAAACAACTGTAAATTGAAAATATAAAAAGATTTTAAGACTTATGCAATGCGTACATGTGTAAGAGAGACAATCTGTCATTGATTTGTATTATTATTATTATTATCAACAACAATTGTACCACATCTAGCCACTACAGTATTATAAGTAATTACATCATAAATGTAGCCACTAGAGGGCGTCAGAGTGATTTTGGCTTCGATTTTAAACCACCGTCTTTGGTAATAACAATGGGAGTAAATGTACAAGCCTCCAGTAGGTGTCGCTGTGAGCGTTTCGGTCTCGTTCCTCCACACATTCCCAGAAGCAGAAGAAGCCGTGCTGCAGTGTTGCTGATTGATGAGCTGAGCTCTCCGACTCTACTAATCATCTTTACATTCCAATATTTCTGACAGGGTTTTACCCCCACAGTTCCATCTGATCCGTTGTGGGTGTATTTGAGGTGGTTAACTGCGTTCTGCTGTAAAGCTCAAGGTAAGTTACACTCGGCTAACAGTGGCTCAGTCCTAAATGGGCTTCTACTTCCTATGCTAGTGCGCTACACAGGCTGGAACATAGTGCTGTTTACCTCACACACTCTGTAGGGCACTAGAACATAGTGCTGTTTACCTCACACACACTCTGTAGGGCACTAGAACATAGTGCTGTTTACCTCACACACTCTGTAGGGCACTAGAACATAGTGCTGTTTACCTCACACACTCTGTAGGGCACTAGAACATAGTGCTGTTTACCTCACACACACTGTAGGGCACTAGAACATAGTGCTGTTTACCTCACACACACTGTAGGGCACTAGAACATAGTGCTGTTTACCTCACACACTCTGTAGGGCACTAGAACATAGTGCTGTTTACCTCACACACACTCTGTAGGGCACTAGAACATAGTGCTGTTTACCTCACACACACTCTGTAGGGCACTAGAACATAGTGCTGTTTACCTCACACTCATTCTGTAGGGCACTAGAACATAGTGCTGTTTACCTCACACTCACTCTGTAGGGCACTAGAACATGGTGCTGTTTACCTCACACACACTCTGTAGGGCACTGGAACATAGTGCTGTTTACCTCACACACACTCTGTAGGGCACTAGAACATAGTGCTGTTTACCTCACACTCATTCTGTAGGGCACTTGAACATAGTGCTGTTTACCTCAAACACACTCTGTAGGGCACTAGAACATAGTGCTGTTTACCTCACACACACTGTAGGGCACTAGAACATAGTGCTGTTTACCTCACACACTCTGTAGGGCACTAGAACATAGTGCTGTTTACCTCACACACTCTGTAGGGCACTAGAACATAGTGCTGCTTACCTCACACACACTCTGTAGGGCACTAGAACATAGTGCTGTTTACCTCACACACTCTGTAGGGCACTAGAACATAGTGCTGTTTACCTCACACACACTCTGTAGGGCACTAGAACATAGTGCTGTTTACCTCACACACACTCTGTAGGGCACTAGAACATAGTGCTGTTTACCTCACACACACTCTGTAGGGCACTGGAACATAGTGCTGTTTACCTCACACTCATTCTGTAGGGCACTAGAACATAGTGCTGTTTACCTCACACTCACTCTGTAGGGCACTAGAACATAGTGCTGTTTACCTCACACACACTCTGTAGGGCACTAGAACATAGTGCTGTTTACCTCACACACACTCTGTAGGGCACTAGAACATAGTGCTGTTTACCTCACACTCATTCTGTAGGGCACTAGAACATAGTGCTGTTTACCTCACACACACTCTGTAGGGCACTAGAACATAGTGCTGTTTACCTTACACACTCTGTAGGGCACTAGAACATAGTGCTGTTTACCTCACACACTCTGTAGGGCACTAGAACATAGTGCTGTTTACCTCACACACACTGTAGGGCACTAGAACATAGTGCTGTTTACCTCACACACACTGTAGGGCACTAGAACATAGTGCTGTTTACCTCACACACTCTGTAGGGCACTAGAACATAGTGCTGTTTACCTCACACACACTCTGTAGGGCACTAGAACATAGTGCTGTTTACCTCACACACACTCTGTAGGGCACTAGAACATAGTGCTGTTTACCTCACACTCATTCTGTAGGGCACTAGAACATAGTGCTGTTTACCTCACACTCACTCTGTAGGGCACTGGAACATAGTGCTGTTTACCTCACACACACTCTGTAGGGCACTGGAACATAGTGCTGTTTACCTCACACACACTCTGTAGGGCACTAGAACATAGTGCTGTTTACCTCACACTCATTCTGTAGGGCACTTGAACATAGTGCTGTTTACCTCACACACACTGTAGGGCACTAGAACATAGTGCTGTTTACCTCACACACTCTGTAGGGCACTAGAACATAGTGCTGTTTACCTCACACACTCTGTAGGGCACTAGAACATAGTGCTGCTTACCTCACACACACTCTGTAGGGCACTAGAACATAGTGCTGTTTACCTCACACACTCTGTAGGGCACTAGAACATAGTGCTGTTTACCTCACACACACTCTGTAGGGCACTAGAACATAGTGCTGTTTACCTCACACACACTCTGTAGGGCACTAGAACATAGTGCTGTTTACCTCACACACACTCTGTAGGGCACTGGAACATAGTGCTGTTTACCTCACACTCATTCTGTAGGGCACTAGAACATAGTGCTGTTTACCTCACACTCACTCTGTAGGGCACTAGAACATAGTGCTGTTTACCTCACACACACTCTGTAGGGCACTAGAACATAGTGCTGTTTACCTCACACACACTCTGTAGGGCACTAGAACATAGTGCTGTTTACCTCACACTCATTCTGTAGGGCACTAGAACATAGTGCTGTTTACCTCACACTCACTCTGTAGGGCACTAGAACATGGTGCTGTTTACCTCACACTCATTCTGTAGGGCACTTGAACATAGTGCTGTTTACCTCACACACACTCTGTAGGGCACTAGAACATAGTGCTGTTTACCTCACACACACTCTGTAGGGCACTGGAACATAGTGCTGTTTACCTCACACACACTCTGTAGGGCACTGGAACATAGTGCTGTTTACCTCACACTCATTCTGTAGGGCACTGGAACATAGTGCTGTTTACCTCACACTCACTCTGTAGGGCACTAGAACATAGTGCTGTTTACCTCACACACACTCTGTAGGGCACTAGAACATAGTGCTGTTTACCTCACACACACTCTGTAGGGCACTAGAACATAGTGCTGTTTACCTCACACTCATTCTGTAGGGCACTAGAACATAGTGCTGTTTACCTCACACTCACTCTGTAGGGCACTAGAACATGGTGCTGTTTACCTCACACACACTCTGTAGGGCACTAGAACATAGTGCTGTTTACCTCACACACACTCTGTAGGGCACTAGAACATAGTGCTGTTTACCTCATACTCATTCTGTAGGGCACTTGAACATAGTGCTGTTTACCTCAAACACACTCTGTAGGGCACTAGAACATAGTGCTGTTTACCTCACACACACTGTAGGGCACTAGAACATAGTGCTGTTTACCTCACACACTCTGTAGGGCACTAGAACATAGTGCTGTTTACCTCACACACTCTGTAGGGCACTAGAACATAGTGCTGCTTACCTCACACACACTCTGTAGGGCACTAGAACATAGTGCTGTTTACCTCACACACTCTGTAGGGCACTAGAACATAGTGCTGTTTACCTCACACACACTCTGTAGGGCACTAGAACATAGTGCTGTTTACCTCACACACACTCTGTAGGGCACTAGAACATAGTGCTGTTTACCTCACACACACTCTGTAGGGCACTGGAACATAGTGCTGTTTACCTCACACTCACTCTGTAGGGCACTAGAACATAGTGCTGTTTACCTCACACACACTCTGTAGGGCACTAGAACATAGTGCTGTTTACCTCACACACACTCTGTAGGGCACTAGAACATAGTGCTGTTTACCTCACACTCATTCTGTAGGGCACTAGAACATAGTGCTGTTTACCTCACACTCACTCTGTAGGGCACTAGAACATGGTGCTGTTTACCTCACACACACTCTGTAGGGCACTAGAACATAGTGCTGTTTACCTCACACACACTCTGTAGGGCACTAGAACATAGTGCTGTTTACCTCACACACTATGTAGGGCACTAGAGATACATTCGGGACTGATTTGGGACGCAGCCTGATTAAGAAACTACAGTGTGTATAGGTAATTATGTATTGTTTGATGATGATTAATGCTTTATTTGTAGAGAAGCCGCAATTTGTAATTCTTCTCCTACAACCAGTAAAACACAAATTGTGCTGCCTTTTCGCAAAATGTTGAGAGTGAGAGAACCCTATGGAACAGTAAATGGATCACGTATATATCCTTAATTATGACATATTTATTTGAGAGTTCATGGGTAGCATACTCTGATAGACCCCCATTAAATAATCAACAAAATGAATGAAGTACTTTGCAAGCTTTTCAGTCTCTGCATGTGCAGAACCCTCATGTAGCAAAAACATGACAGGTAGGGTGGAAATGGATTGACAGAACAGTGGCTGTGCAACATCGACACTTACGTTCTATTCTGAATCACAACATGAAGAAAAATGTCCTAAATGTATTATTAGTTTACAGAAAGTGAAGAAAAACAAATATTAGTCTGTTATAAAAATAGCAGTGTCATCACTCATCTTTACAAAGTGGTGAATTTAATCTTTCTTGTGCATCTCTGAACTAATTTTTAATTGTATAACCATGCTTTCTGAAAACTGCTTCACATCTGTGCTGCATGGAGTCAACCAACTTCTGGCACATTTGAACAGGTATTCCAGCCCAAGAAACAGCATTTTTTTGTCTCAGAAACAGCATTTTTTTGTCTCAGAAACAGCATTTTTTTGTCTCAGAAGCAGCATTTTTAATGTCAGGCCACAAGTTTTCTATTGGATTAGGGTCTGGGGATTGGGCTGGTAACTCCATTACGTCAATCTTGTTGGTCTGGAACCAAGATGCTGCTCACTTACTGGTGTGTCTGGGGTCGTTGTCGTGTCTTGCTTTCATCAGTCCACAAAATATTGCACCATTTCTCTTTAGGCCAGTCAGTGTGTTATTTGGCGAACTGTAACCTCTTCAGCACATGTATTTTTTTCAACAATGGGACTGTATGGGGGCTTTTTGCTGATAGCTTCCTGGTTTTGTTCTCAATTTTAAAGCATTAAATATCATTTTAGCATAGCAGCCTATCATTTTCTGCACTTCTTTGTATGTTTTCCCATTTCTAATCAACTTTTGAATCAAAGTACGCTGTTCTTCTGAACAATGTCTGGAACGACCCAGACATCTCTCTTTATTTTCAGAAAGAAATGCACAAGACAACCTTTTCTGCATTTATCCTTGAATTAGTTTGACACCTGTTTTTCACAGAATAATTTACCTCTCTAATTGAACTCCACACTGCTATTATTTTAAACACGCCCCTTTTCAATTAATGATTCAATTACACAGAATCAGGTGCATGCAAGTCATGACTGTTGGGTCTGTTGTTTTCTATTACTCCACTACACCTACAGGTAAAATATTTACTGTACCTTAAAGAAATATAATTTCTCCCCAAAACAATTATTGATCCGTTTACTGATGTTGGACTGCTATTATTTTAAACACTACTGTATATATAGTACATATATCTATATGTAGATAAAATTGCAATTCATGAAGGCATCTGGCAAATGCTTAAATGTAAAGCGGCACTTTGCACTGGCTCACTGTTGCATTCCTTTACCATGCAGAAGGATATGTTGTAGCTGGTCCAGTGTGATAGAAAAGGAGTGTCTCGCAGTCAAGTGGGTGGGCCTCATCCTCTGCTGCTACCTGCTTAAAAAGTACAATTGTACTTTGCTTCTTTGTTTGTGCAGAATCATTAAGTAGAAAAAATTATAAATAGCATGGGTTGACATCACACCTGTACATTAACAATTTACGGAGTGACGTCAAATCAACATACCATGAATTGTGTGCTCTTGACCATCGTTCTGTCAATTTGAAAAATGTTCTCTGTGTGAAAAATAATTGAACTAATTGTTTCATTCTGAAACCTAGGGTGCATGTCCTCCCTCACCACATAGTGCCAACATTCAAAGCTCCTATTTCAATCTTTACGCTTTCACCCTTCCTTATTTTCCTCTCCTTCTGGACACATCTGCCCCTTTATTTCTCTTCATTTCTTGGGTTAACAGTAGCCTAATTTCCACAGGTATCATGCTGACCAACGGTACCTAAGAGGGTCGGTAACCCGGGCCTCAACCAATCTGGTATGGAAATCTCTTTCATAATCCACATATTGATTTGGCACATGTTTTATGCAGATGCCCTTTCTGACGCAACCCTCCTCATTTATTCTAGTTTGGGACCGACACTAAGACTACACTGGATTGTGCAACCTCAGTGGCTGAGCAGCTGAACATTGTTTTTTTGGAATATTAAATAATTATTACCAATCCTGAGAGAAAAAGATTTGTGTAGCTTTAAATGACACTTTACAAATGTATCAAAGATTGTTAATCAATATTAATCATTGTTAATGTTAAATGGGTGAACCATTGATTTTTGTTGTCTTTCCTAGTCCTAGTTCTTCATGTTTTCCCTTATGTATCTATCCTTATATATCACTCCACAGCAGATCCAGCTATGTTGAAGTCAGAAGAGATTAAATCTGAGAACTTGGAGCCCACAGAGAGCTCCAGTGATTACAGAGATTCATCTGGTACTTTCCACACTAACACCTCTTACAACCAAATGCAGAAACATTATCATCAGTGTCCAAATTCTGGCAAAAGTAAAACAAGAACTCTAAAGAAACACCAACAGGTTCATTCAGGAGAGAAGCTATATCAGTGTTCAGAGTGTGGGAAGAGTTTTACACAAAGCAGCTGTCTATCAAAACACCAGCGCGTTCACACAGGAGAGAAGCCGTATCAGTGCTCAGAGTGTGGGATGAGCTTTAACGAGAGGGGTAATCTCAAAAGACACCAGTGGATTCACACGGAAGGGAAGCGATATCAGTGCTCAAAGTGTAGCAAGAGTTATACCGAGAAAGGAAATCTCATAATTCATCAGCGCATTCACACGGGAGAGAAACCGTATCAGTGCTCAGACTGCGGAAGGAGTTTCAACCAAAGAGGGAACCTCCAACAACACCAGCGCATTCACACTGGGGAGAAACCCTTTTACTGCACAGAATGTGGCAAAAGTTTTAGTGTTCGAAGCAACTTTCAGCAACACCAGCACATTCACACTGGAGAGAGGCCATATCAGTGCTCCGAGTGTGACAAGAGTTTCACTAATCACAGTAATCTCAAGCAACACCGGCGTCTTCACACAGGCGAGAAACCGTATCAGTGCTTAGAATGTGGGAGGAGTTTTAACCAAAGGGTTAAGTTCCGACATCACCAGTGGATTCACACAGGAGAGAAACCGTTTCAGTGCATGCAGTGTGGAAAGGGTTTCACTTGGAAAGTTACTCTCGTAAAACACCAGCGCATTCACACAGGAGAGAAGCCGTATCAGTGCTCACACTGTTGGAAAAGTTTTACCGAGAGTGGGAATTTCTTAAATCACCAGCGCATTCACACTGGAGAGAAGCCGTATCAGTGCTCAGAATGTGGAAAGAGTTTTAACACGAGGGGTAATCTGCAACGACACCAGCGAGTTCACACTGGGGAGAGAGCAAAGAGCTTTCAGAGACACAAACAGACACATTTTAGTCAAAAAGAATAAAAATGTCCTACAAGTTTCTTTCAAAAATAATGGAAATCAGCTCGGTTCATTAAAAATGTTTATTGTTAACCACTTCATAGATATTTGGGGCATTAATTAGATGACCATCCAGTTGTATCTATTGTATATAAAAAATGTTGAGACAAGATGGAAATTGACAATGAAACCAAAAAGAAGTCATCTGTAAAATCTCCCTTGTACTATATTGAAAATACAACAACCACTCATTATTTGATGATTTATCATGTAAACTTAATTGTTTGTATAGATTCACTCATTTCTAATCTGGTGCCTGTAACATCCTCCAAAAGAATTGGAACAGTTGACTGTTTATCATCACTGTGTAACATCACCATTTCTATTAATAACACTTTAAGCATTTGGACACTGAAGAGACCAGTTGGTCTAGTTAAGCTAAAGGGATTTCCATATTCTTACATTAAGCAGGTCTTCGATTCATAATGTGCCGCACAGTCTCAAAAGAAGACAGGTCAGTGTAGTAGCCGTCCTCTGCATGTGTAATCTGAGAAGAATGAGGTTTGGTATTGTGCTGCTGTGTTACTACAAGAAGAACATATTTTTGCATTTGTGCCCTCACAGATGTGCAACTTACCCCTTCCATGTGGTCATAACAGCATGGATGCCTTATTTCCTCTTTGACCCAGAGAACTCGAGAGCTGTTTCTAATAATTTCCAAAAACTATTAGAAATGTTGACTCGTATCCAGTGTATTATCACGTTCCCCATGTGCCCCTGTATATCTCAGAGAATACCGAGCCCAGAGAAGTCTTTGATGTCCCTGGACATTATTGGTGTACGCCTTTCTTGGTGTCTTAAGTTGCTTTTGTAAATGCAGTAATGAGTTCTGTTAATGGACAAAGGATTATCTGAGTATTTCCAACTTTTATTTGTAAAATTTGAAGTGAACAATTTCTAAGACTTGAAAAGGCGCCTTTTTATTTTATTGCCAATTACCAACCTTTACAAAAATTTTTTTTTCTTTTAATTGGAATTGTAGTTACTTTCCTTAATAATTGTAAAGTGGGTTTTTCCCTGTGTCTGTGTCAGAACTTTCTGGCAATTTCAGGCTACTTTCATATTTTACATATTTTTGTCGACAAACATCATGTGCATTTCAGATACTGTTTAAATAGTCAGTATATTATTACTTTCCCACCTAAATTTTTATTTATTTATTTATTTATTTATTTATTTGTGTCATACTGTATGTAGCAGTTTCATTACATAAGTCTAAGTCTTTTTTTAATGAGGAAATGTTTTTGACCATTCCATACGTGTACATAAGTGTGTATCGGGCATTGGGGGAAAAGCATGAATACTAGATGCTTATTTATGAAGGCATGTTAATGTTTGCAATAGTGTTTGAGACACAAAATAACCACAATGATGTAGTGTAGACAAACAAAATAATGTAGCAGTGTTATTTTGAATTGAGGAAAAATACATTACATTAATGCAACTTTTATAGTAGATTTACATTTACATGAGTTAGCTGGTCTTACTTTCTGCCTACTGTTTGTGTTATTGGAAAGATATTATTTTATAGAAATATAATAGAAATTAAAAGTGTGTATTGTCATTATATTGCACAAAAACACAACGGAATTTGAGTGCCACTTCAGACTTTGTTTCTGAATAGTGCCTTAGTTCTATGATGTTATTAGTGTACATTAGTTTTACATTTATTAGGAAAAAAGTAGCTAATAAAGCTGAATTAAGTTAGATATACTGTATATTCAAGCCAAAACAAGATGTGAATGCTTGCAAGTTTAGAGCACCACTTCTGTCACATAAAGAGTAAAACCCTATTTATGCATGTAAAAAACACCCACAGAACTACTTGAATATTTTTTTTTATAAATAGACACAATAAAGTCTTTGATGTAGGAATTTTACTGTAGAATGAACCTTGTAACCTTCTTTGCATTGTATTTTACTTAGTTTGGTTTATCAATGCTCACATTTTGTCCAGGTCTGCTTTACAAAAGGGATTACCTCAATGGGATCAACCTGACTAAACAACGTTTCAATATAAAAGAAGCATTTAAACTTTAGCTGCTCCTCATTTCAAGCTTTGAAATTAGAGAGTGATTTTGTCTGGTTAGACCTACTACAAAATTATGTGGACTCAATATGCTATACAAAAATGTATAAACTTTTAGGCAATTAAATATATGTAAAATATTGACCTGATATAATCGCATTAAGTCAAAGTAGCAAAGTTTGGCTTTGGGGAAATAACATTTTAATTTCATATGATGTAGAAGTTTGAGTTTACAGGTGATTATATTGGTTCAGTTTGACTGTGATACTTCTACACTGTCTGAACAAACAAAAGTTACACACATTAATATTTTGTTGGCCCGGCTTTAGCTATAATTCCCATGGCAAATGTATGCGGTATAGTCTCAATAACCATATTCACTAGTTAGTCACATTAGTCACAAAATCAATTTCCAGAAAACTTTTGCCTGATGTCTTTTGTTAATGAAAGGAGATCTAAACCACTCTGTGGACTATTCTCCCAATTCTTTTAGAAACTGACTGAATTTTGGCATCCTGGAATATGGCCGTGTCACAAGAAAAGACAAACTCTAAATATGTGAAAACCTGGTCATTGAGTACATTGAGGTCATCAGCTGATTTTCATTTTTCATCTAGACCTGAGCAAGTGAAGCAACCCCAAATGTAATGGCTAATTACTAAATACTTTACACTTTTTTACGGATTTAACGTTGTATCTTAATCTACTATTCGACTGTTAAATAACCACAAGAATTAAATAAAATGCGCAATAAAACGTACAGAAAAAAAAACAAGGAGCATGTAGTAGCATGGCATTATGGGCGGGGCTCTACAGCGTGGTTACGTGTTTCGGGTCTGCGCATGCGTGGTAAGCGTGGGCAGGAGCTAGTGATGGGTACGACGAATTTATAGATCCACAGAAACAGAAGAGGCTGAGCTCTCCGACTCTACTAATCATCTTTACATTCCAATATTTCTGACAGGGTTTTACCCCCACAGTTCCATCTGATCCGTTGTGGGTGTATTTGAGGTGATTAACTGCGTTCTGCTGTAAAGCTCAAGGTAAGTTACACTCGGCTAACAGTGGCTCAGTCCTAAATGGGCTTCTACTTCCTATGCTAGTGCGCTACACAGGCTGGAACACAGTGCTGTTTACCTCACACACTCTGTAGGGCACTAGATGTACACTCGGGACTGATTTGGAACGCAGCCCGACTGAGAGCCCTACAGTGTGTTTTCAGGTAATTACTGGTTAATTAGTGAACCACGGTCGGGTTTTCATTTCCTGTCAGGGAAAGTTTAGTTCACTAACGTGGTTCTTATCAGATAAACTTTAACAAAATACTGAAGTAGTTTAATCTGGTCAGTGTCCAAAACAAACCAGATATTTTGCATTTTGAAAGAGAAAGGACCGAGTGTTGGAAACTCCTCATCTTCTCCAGCACGCTCAGTAAAAAAAAAAATAAAAATAAATCGAACTTTTGTGTTTTTTAATAAAACGTAGTGTGTACAAGTCAAAGGTTTCATACAGAAAACACTTCAGTTAAAGTACAGATAGTCAAAAATACTTCAGCACAGTAATGGAAGTTTTACTTCATTATTAGAAAATGTGCTAAAAAACAAGAATAAATGTAAGTACAGTCATGTATAATATTTTCCTTTTTGTAGAAGTGGATTTTACATAATTGATATTGAAAGAGACATAGTTCAGAAGCTGATATCAAAGTCAAGGTATTGGTACCGGTATCAAACATTTTTGAACTTTGCCCAGCCCTAGTACAGATGAGCTGTAATTACTTTTATAGATGATTTTCTGATCTATTCCCCTGACCTCCAAGTGCACATTCAGCATGTAAGAACTGTCCTGAACTGGCTTCTGAAACCAGAGAATGAAGTTTCTCTGATGCATTGTTGCCCTGAAGCAATGCAGATGGACCCCTCTACTGTCAAATAATTATAACATTTCCTGGACTTACAAACTGGTTTACTGCCACTTCATGAAAAGTTTTAGATTCTTTTTAGGTTGCTGCCCAGTAGAACACTCTACTGAAAAAGAAAACATATTTAAACATCCCAACCCATCTAATTTGTTTGTTCTGTCGATCAGAGATCTGTATGGATCTGAGGGGCTCAGCAAAATGACTTGCAGTAACATCTGACTGATGATGGCGTTTTTCATTAGCTTCAATCTATGTATAAGTATCTTTGAAAACATATGCCTGCCTCAAACCCTACGATCAACTGCTCTTTCTGGCTGGGGGCCCATCTCGTTTTAGTCGTCAGCCTCCTGTAAGAAGGGCTCTTTCAGGTTTGATGAGAGCAAATGAAGCAGAGAGGAGTGGTGCTCCTTTGAAAGAGCTTTGGCTGTGCAATTTCTCCACCAAATAATTTTAATCACTGTACTGTATCTTTCATGTTTTATGATGCATCTATCTTTAATAGAGTTATAACTAACAAGAAAAATATATTAAACATCATGGACTCTATACTCTGAACAAGTGGAATATTTGCCATAATGCATGTTTAACATACCTTAATCTGCCATGGTGTCTAGTTGGTCTACAGAGGGTCCTGGATGGATGGATGGATGAAATCTTAGATGTGTTAATATATTTCAGATGGGTCCACATTACACTATTAGGTTCAAAACGGGTAGAAAGGAAAATTAAAAAACATAACACAAAATATTATCAAAGGTTTCAGTGGAAGGAGTAGTTTCAAGGCATCATGCAAGGTTGGCTAATCTAAATCTCTAGTTTTTTAAGTGCTTCTTAGTAGAGATGCAAAAATTTTAATTTTCTTCACTAATACCAATAGTAATTAACATAATTGACAACACATAAAAAAATTTGGTATATATGATGTATGACAATAGTTTTTTTCCCCTTTTCCTAATTAAAAAATGTTTTTAATAAAACTGGACTGTTAAATGAGCTTTATATTTTATTCACAACTGCACAAGATGACAGGGTTTTCTCCAGAATACCATAACATAGCACAGACTGTGCACCTGTCTAGATGGCTGTGGGTTCGCAGACGCTGGGTGATCTTTTACTGCAGTTCCGCTCAGCTCATGCACAATCAGCACTAAATCATTATATCTGAGAGTAAACGGCCAATCAACAGTCACGGTGAATCAAACTACAAAACGTCTTGTTCCGGTCACTGGCCAATCAATCAGTCGACCATGCATCGCTGCTTCTCAGTGGAAATTTGTTCGGAACTTTACTTTGTTGAAGCTTGTGTTCCTTAATGAATGATTTCTATGCTTTCCAAGTTATGTGGTGTTTTCTGTTCCTTAGTCATTCCTGTAATTTTTACCTAATCTAAGGAGCAGCGAACTTTTTTTTTTTTTTTTCTTCAAATTATAATTTTTTTAAGTTACGTACACTCCTCTTCAGAATCCAGCACTTGTTGTTGGGTAGCTTAGAATTTTAGATGATAAATGTGAACTGTATTCAGTAAATTGAAAAATACAGAACCATTGTTTATTTATGCTTCTTTCTAATGCAGATATGAGTTGTTCAGTCCTCCCGTGCTGTCTTCTTCCCTACACATACTAAATTTACCTCTGCAAGAACATCGAGGGAATTTACTACAATGAACACAGATGAGATTAAATGTGAGACTTTGGGACCCACTGAGATCTCCTGTGCCCACCAAATATCACCAGGTACTAACAAATCTCACAGGTGCTATAAAATACATTCAAATACAGTCATGTGTAAAAGTTAGAACCCCATTTTTTTTTTATTCTATTGAACAAAAGTCTTAGGCACCATACAGTATTATCTTTAGTACACATTATTTTTTGTATGTGCCTAAAAATAGAAAGGAGCGAGTGTGTCTCAGTTACCAGAAGACCTCATATTCTCCAGCACGCTCATTAAAACCAAACAGCTGTGCTGGAGAATATGAGCTCTTCTGGGAACATTGTCACATTCTCTTATGTCTATTTTTATACAAAACCCAGGAGCCTACATTAAGCTTTTTTCTTTCCATTTGAAAACTGGTCTGTCATGTAATACTGTATGTTGCTTTCATTTGCAGACTTTTGCATAGTACTACACATTTATTAGAAAATATATCTATAATGAAATTAGCAATACACAATCACAATCTAGATTTAGTCGAAGCCACTGGTGAACAATTTCCTGAGCAGTCCTTCCAGCATGAGGGACTAGACTTAAGAGGGACTAGACTCACTGGGAGACTTTTTTTTTGTGGCTGACGCCGAATAAATCAGTACTTCTATACCAGTGTAAGCTGTAAATTTAAACGGTTATAGATGTATCGAAAGGATGTTCACTGTGGATTACAGCAATGGGTCATACATGTAGTGGCTCAAACGGATGAGGTATTGGATTGAAAGGTCAAGAGTTCAAGCCTGAGCTCTGCCGAGCTACCACTGTTGAAATCTTAACACTATCTGCTCTGGGGCGCTGCACCCTGGCTAACCCAGCACTCTGTCCCCATTAAATCTTATTTTTAATGTACAAGTCAGCAGTATCCAGATGAGAATAAACAATGAAGCCAGGCTGTCTTGGGAAAAACTTCTTTTGCAAACAGGGAGCTCTTTAACTATAAAATGAATTCTATTGATTTGATTTATGTACAGTTACAATGTGTACAACATCTAAGCAACAGAGTTGCTGTGGGTGAGTATATTTAATTGCCATAAATGTAATGTGATATGATTGTCCCTGTGGTGTCTGCGCTGCCAGAAAGCTAGCCTGTACAAAGCCGGGGGAAAATTAGTCCAATATGTATAGTAAGGTCTAAACAAATCAGGAGTACTAGTCCAAAATGTTTTACTATCAGCATCTGTACAGTTCTGTACAATATCCACTGGCAGAGAGATAGACCAGAATGTTAATGCCATCTCATGTGTACAGTAATTACATTTCATTGTAAACTTCTTTTTAGTGCTAAACATGTTTACAAAGAAAATTTTACTTTTTATCTTGTAAACGCCTTTCTCCTGGTCACATGACATAGTCTGTTCTAACTCTTTGGTTTTTAACAAATCAGTAAGACTTTGTCACATGCGAAATTCAGTTTATAAATTGATGTGAAAAGTGATAAAACTATAGACTGTAGTCTGTATGTCTAAATTCAATTCAAATTTAAAAAATTATTATTTTTTGTCACATACACAGTCATACACAGTATGATATGCAGTGAAATGCTTAATTCACTGAGAATGCTTAATTCACACAGGAGAGAAACCGTATCAGTGTTTGCAGTAGGGTTGCAAAATTCCCGGAATTTTCAAAGATGGAAACTTTCCATGGGAATTAATGGGAATAAACGGGAATTAACAGGAATTTATGGGAATAAACTGGGAATTTTCAAAATTGAAGGTTGGCTCTTCTTAGGGAACTTAAATAT